>NW_027507788.1:10036478-10166478 GCF_037356315.1 Lithobates pipiens | reverse complement strand
CCTGCCATTACTCTGTAGTACCCCGCCATTACTCTGCAGTGCAGTACCCTGCCATTACTCTGTAGTACCCCGCCATTACTCTGCAGTGCAGTACCCTGCCATTACTCTGCAGTGCAGTACCCTGCCATTACTCTGTAGTACCCCGCCATTACTCTGCAGTGCAGTACCCTGCCATTACTCTGTAGTACCCCGCCATTACTCTGCAGTGCAGTACCCCGCCATTACTCTGCAGTGCAGTACCCTGCCATTACTCTGCAGTGCAGTACCCCGCCATTACTCTGCAGTACCCTGCCATTACTCTGCAGTGCAGTACCCCGCCATTACTCTGCAGTGCAGTACCCTGCCATTACTCTGCAGTGCAGTACCCTGCCATTACTCTGTAGTACCCCGCCATTACTCTGCAGTGCAGTACCCTGCCATTACTCTGTAGTACCCCGCCATTACTCTGCAGTGCAGTACCCCGCTATTACTCTGCAGTGCAGTACCCTGCCATTACTCTGCAGTGCAGTACCCCGCCATTACTCTGCAGTACCCTGCCATTACTCTGCAGTGCAGTACCCCGCCATTACTCTGCAGTGCAGTACCCTGCCATTACTCTGCAGTGCAGTACCCCGCCATTACTCTGCAGTACCGCGCCATTACTCTGCAGTGCAGTACCCCGCCATTACTCTGCAGTGCAGTACCCCGCCATTACTCTGCAGTGCAGTACCCTGCCATTACTCTGCAGTGCAGTACCCTGCTATTACTCTGTAGTACCCCGCCAATACTCTGTAATACCCTTCCATAAATTGCCATACCCAGCCATACTCAGAGATACCCAGCCATACTCGGTGATACCCTGAAATACCCAGCCATAGACGCCCCCCACCCCTCACCGCCCTCCGGTGCTTCTACCAACTCGCCAGTACGATCAAAGCCAGAATCTTTTTTTTATTTTTTATTTCAGGCTTCCCAGCCTAGAGGTGAGATGTGGGGTCATATTGACCCCCCAGATTTCACTGTAAAGAGGACCTGTCACCCCATATTCCTATTACAAGGGATGTTTACATTTCTTGTAATAGGAATAAAAGTGATCAAAAATATATTTTTGGGAAAAAAAATCTCAAACTAAAATAAATAAAGTAAAATGAACAATAAAAAAATAAAATAAAAATTAAAGCGCCCATGTCCCCATGTGCTCGCATGTGCCACACATGTGAGGTATCGCCGAGAATGTTAGAGCGAGAGCAATAATTCTAGTCCTAGACCTCCTCTGCAACTCAAAACATGTAACCAGTAAAAAAATATTTAAAGCGTCGCCTATGGGGATTTTTTAAGTAGCGACGTTTGGCGCCATTCCACGGGCATGTGCAATTTTGAAGAGTGACATGTTTGATATCTATTTACTCAGCATAACTTCATCTTTCACTTTATGCAAACATTGGGCTAACAAGTGGTTAATAATAGAGCTTGCAGTCAGTAGTGTTAGGAGTGCGTGCGTCTGCGTGCTCTGTACCCAGTACATACCGCTATAATATAGGGCAGGCCCCTACTTTCAAACATCCAACTTACAAACATCTCCTACTTGCAAACGCAAGGAGACAGCAGCTAGTGAGATGAAAAAAGATGGACGACAAAACAAATTATACAGGGGTGATAACCCTTCCCTATGTTTTCCAAAAAGCTTAAAGATATTTTTTTTGACTGGAGCTACACTTTAAAAATGTACCGGTTGAAAATGACAAACAGATTCAACTTAACACAACAAACCTACACAGTCCCTGTCTTGTTTGCACCGCCTGTATACTGCTGTTCTGAGTATATAGGGCCTGGGGGCCACACGCATTTCCTTTTTTTAATATGGGTACGGGGTTCCCCTTAATATGCGTACAAGACCCAAATAGGCTGGTAATGGGCAGGGAGGGCTACCCATGCCATGTTTCTCAATGATTTTCAACCATATTGCAGGAACCAGATATAACATTAAAACCGCAAGCAGTTTTAAATGGTGTTATTTCCGTTTAATGTCATTTTGTGCAGGGACTGTTCTAAACATGGGAAACACGTGGCACTTCACAGGCATACTACAGACACCCCGCAGGCACCATATTTAAAGGAATATTTCACTTTTTTTTTTTCACTTTAATCGTCATTAAAATCAGTGCTCCCGCCAAAACGGCAGTTTTTAAAACTTTTTTTTGCAGTGACCCATGTCCCCTGAGGCAGGAGGCAGGTCACCAAACCCTTTTTAGGACACTATCTTGCATATTAGCCGTTAAAATTAGCACTTTCCAATTCGAACGTTCGAGTCCCATAGACTTCAATGGGGTTCTAACGTTCGTACCGAACGCGGGGGTCGTTCGCAAGTTCTGGTGCGAACCGAACCGGGGGGTGTTCGGCTCATCCCTAATACCAAGGGAAGTTGCGGCAATGTTGACCTTCCTGGCAAGCACCCGGCTCTTCCATGCCAGCTCAGCATTGTTCCTCTTCCTGGCAATCAAAACCTGAAGACAAACAGACACCTTTCTGAGTCACTGATGTGTATTAATGTATTGAATGCAGTAAAGGTAAAATGTATCAATAATAATATTATTATTATAATTAACATTTTTGCATGCTTGCTGTCACATATTTACATTATCATTCTAGACACAGATTTCTAGGCTGTCCCTCTATTGGTTATCTTTATAGCACTGTATTCCCTCCTTAAAAAAAAAAAAAAAAAAAAAGAGACCCAGCTATGAAGAGAATGTATTGTTTTCAGTCAGCCGGCTGTGACTTCTACACTGGAGAGAAACAGGAACCAAAAATCACAACAAGTACATCAGATATAGGATTACAATCCTTGCTTTGTGCTCTGGTCCAAACCATTTGGGGGAGGGGGGATTATGGTGTGGGGGGGGGGGGTTGTTTTTCAGGGGTTGGGCTTGGCCCCTTAGTTCCAATGAAGGGAACTCTTAAGACATCAGTATACCAAGATATTTTGGACAATTTCATGCTCTGAAGTTTGTGGGAACAGTTTGGGGACGTTCCCTTCTTGTTCCAACATGACTGCACACCAGTGCACAAAGCAAGGTCAATAAAGACATGGATAAGCGAGTTTTGGGTGGAGGAACTTGACTGGCCTGCACAGAGCCCTGACCAGTGGTGGTGCATCCATAATTGTGCATGGGCGCCGCCCCCTCTTTCCAGCCACCCCCTCTATGACCAATGAATAGATTTATGCATTGCATGAATCTATCTATGGCGGGGGGTGTTTTTGAAGCACCTGATATACCAGCCATAGGCTCTAATGTCAAAAAAGGTGCACTGCAGTCCACCCAGGTGTGTTAGAAAAGTGAATGAATATTCGCTTTCCTAACACTGAACCGCCTCTCTGCCAATCAGGTGCTCGGGTCTCTTACCCGTCACCTGATTGGCTGAAACAACAGGCCCTGTGATTGGACACCTGACTGGAGGAGAGGACGGGAGGAAACGCATGGAGGACACTGCTCGGTGCCGTCCCCCACTGCCCCACCAAGACAGGGTAAGTGCCAGGCAGACGGCGAACGGGCGGGGGTTACAGTAGTGACATTCGATGGCACTGTGGTGCCATTTGAAGGGCACAGTGGCTGCAATTGATGGGCACAGTGTTGTCATTTGATGGGCACAGTGGTGGCAATTGATGGGCACAGTGTTGGCATTTGATGGGCACAGTGGTGGCAATTGATGGGCACAGTGTTGGCATTTGATGGGCACAGTGGTGGCAATTGATAGCCACAGTGGTTGCTTTTCATGGGCACAGTGACTGCATTTGATGGCACAGTGGCTGCATTTGATGGGCACAGTGGCTGCATTTTATGGGCACAGTGGCTGCAATTGATGGGCACAGTGGCTGCATTTGATGAGACAGTGGCTGCGTTTGATGGGCACAGTGGCTGCTATTGATGGGCACAGTGGCTGCATTTGACTGCACAGTGGCTGCGTTTGATGGGCACAGTGGCTGCTATTGATGGGCACAGTGGCTGCATTTGACTGCACAGTGGCTGCGTTTGGGCACAGTGGCTGCTATTGATAGGCACAGTGGTAGCATTTGATGACACAATGGTAGCATTTTTTTGGGCACAGTGGCTGCATTTGATAGGCACAGTGGTGGCAATTGATGGGCACAGTGGCTGCGTTTGATGGCACAGTGGCAGCATTTGATGGGCACAGTGGCTACATTTGATGGGCACAGTGGCTGCAATTGATGGGCACAGTGGCTGCATTTTATGGCACATTGCCAGCATTTGATGGCACAGTGGCTGCGTTTGGGCACAGTGGCTGCTATTGATAGGCACTGTGGCAGTATTTGATGACACAGTGGTAGCATTTTTTGGGCACAGTGGCAGCCTTTGATGGCACAGTGGTAGCATTTTTTTGGGCACAGTGGCAGCCTTTGATGGCACAGTGGCTGCATTTGATAGGCACAGTGGCGGCAATTGATGGGCACAGTGGCTGCATTTTATGGCACATTGCCAGCACAGTGGTAGCATTTTTTTGGGCACAGTGGCAGCCTTTGATGGCACAGTGGCAGCCTTTGATGGCACAGTGGCTGCGTTTGATTGGCACAGTGGCTGCGATTGATGGGCACAGTGTCTGCGTTTGATGGGCACAGTGTCTGCGTTTGATGGGCACAGTGGCAGCATTTGATGGGCACAGTGGCTGCATTGGATGAGCACAGTGGCTGCAATCGATGGGCACAGTGGCTGTGTTTGATGGGCACAGTGGCTGTTATTGATGGGCACAGTGGCTGTTATTGATGGGCACATTAGCAGCATTTGATGGACACAGTGGCAGCATTTTATGGGCACAGTGGCAGCCTTTGATGGCACGGTGGCAGCATTTGATGGGCACAGTGGAGGCAATTGATGGGTGCAGTGGCGACATTTGATGGGCATAGTGGCTGTGTTTGATGGGCACAGTGGCGGCATTTGATGGACACAGTGGCAGCCTTTGATGGCACAGTGGCAGCCTTTGATGGCACAGTGGCTGCGTTTGATGGGCACAGTGGCTGAGATTGATGGGCACAGTGGTGGCATTTGATGGGCACAGTGACGGTAATTGATGGGCACAGTGGCGACATATGATGGGCATAGTGGCTGTGTTTGATGGGCACAGTGGCGGCATTTGATGGGTACAGTGGCGGCAATTGATGTTTTTTTTTCATAATTTTTCAGTTAGTTTGCTCCCCCCCAAAAAAATTTGAGCACCAGTTGCCCCTGCCCATGTGGCTCTGGCAGCCCCCACCCACATGCACAAAGCCCAACCCCCCCCCTCCCCCCACGCACACAGCTCTGGCAGAGGGGACTTACCGCAGCACCTCCTCCAGCGTGTCTTCTCCACACCTCTTCCTAAGCACCAGGCATCTAATAGGGTGGCCTTGCACTTTGGCCACCCTGCCTCCTGATTGGCTAGTAGGAAAGTGTGAAAATTGAGAAAATTAATTTTCTATCGTTACACAATTGGGTGGAATCAGGGCGCACTCTCTGCGCCCCGAGCCCACTCTAGTTTGAAGCCTATTAGAGCCTCTTGCTCTAATCGGGTGCTTCAAAAAGTACCACCCCCCCTCCCGGCCCTTGCCATAGGAATCCATGAGTCCGGCGTCCTGAAAGGGGCCGGGCGCATGGATGGGGGGAGGGGTGGCACCCATGCGCTCATAGTGCACGGGCCGCCACCGATGGTTGGGAAGGTAGAGTCCGAGGCTCATAGGATGGATGTTGAGCTTGGTAGGGTCGGAGGTGCCCTACCTCTCGAATTCTAGTTGAGTTGCTGATGGCCGTGTGGTTGAGGTTAATCTTTCGGAACGTTCTGACTTCACACCAACCCCAAAAAATTATATTTTTTCTTAACTACATTGATACATTTTTCATGCAGTTTAAATATCTTCTTTTAGCCGGAAGAAATTCAGACCTCTCAGGGTTGGATAAGCCTGTAATACCAGACTTCACTGGAGAACATAGAGGTATTTCTACGTGATGTCGATGTCTCCAATTCCTCAAGCTCCAAATAGCACTTAAAGAAGAACTCCACCCCAAAACAACAATATATAAATCTATAGCCTATTAGAAAATACAGTAAAAATCATTTTTTTGCTGCCTCATTCCCTTTTGGTCCACAGAGCTTTTCCTCGATGTACTACTTTTTTTTTTTGTTCCCGCCACAGTCCGATGGTCGGCATCATTCAGCTCACTTCATGCAGCGCTGACTGTTCTCGAGCCGCCCCATGCCTGTGACTGGACAGTGATAAGAGAAGCAGCACAGCGAGCGCAACTCATTTCTCTATCGCTCTGCTGTCTCCTCCTATCAGCATGCTTCTTGTCAGCACATGACCTGATTGTCTCCTTCTGCGTCTCTTCACTTTACACTCCAGCTCGACAGTAGAGGGGATGAAAGAGGCTCGTACCATTGGTTCCTTCGTCCAGACCCGTAACTGAAGATCTGTACCTCCATACAGAGCTGGGGCTAGGGGAAGCAGCAGGGGTTTGCAAACTTTCTAAACAAAGGGCCAGTTTACTGTCCTTTAGAGTTTAGACTATAGCCAGTGGGAGTAGATAGTGCCCCGTTGTTGGTGCCAGTGGGAGGAATAGTGCCCCATTGTTGGTGTCAGTGGGAGGAATAGTGCCCCATTGTTGGTGTCAGTGGAATGAATTATGCCCCCATCGCTGGTGTCAACAGAAGGAATAGTGTCCAATCATTAGTATCAATGGAAGGAATAGTGCCCCATCATTGGTGTCAATGGAAGGAATTCTGCCCCATCAGTGGTGACAATGGAAGGAATTCAGCCCTTATTGCTGGTGTCAATGGAAGGAATAGTGCCCCATTATTGGTATCAATGAAAAGGAAAGTGCCCCATCAGTAGTGTAAATGGAAGGAATTCTGCCCCATCTTTAGTGTCAGTGAGAGGAATAGTGCCCCATCATTGGTACCAGTGTGAGGAATAGTGCCCAATCTTTGGTGTCAGTGGGAGGAATAGTGTCCCATCATTGGTGTCAGTGGGAGGAATAGTGCCCCATCATTGGTTTCAGGGGGAGGAATAGTGCCCCATCATTGGTGTCAGTGAGAGGAATAATGCCCCATCATTGGTGTCAGTGAGTGGAATAGTGCCCCATCATTGGTATCAGTGGGGGGAATAGTGCCCCATCATTGGTGTCAGTGAGAGGAATAGTGCTCCATCATTGGTGTCAGTGGGAGGAATAGTGCCCCATCATTGGTATCAGTAGGAGGAATAGTGCCCCATCATTGGTGTTAGTGGGAGGAATAGTGCCCCATCATTGGTATTAGTGGGAGGAATAGTGCCCCATCATTGGTATCAGTAGGAGGAATAGTGCCCCATCATTGGTGTTAGTGGGAGGAATAGTGCCCCGTCATTGGTGTTAGTGGGAGGAATAGTGCCCCGTCATTGGTGTTAGTGAGAGGAATAGTGCCCCATCATTGGTGTCAGTGGGAGGAATAGAGCCCCATCATTGGTGTCAGTGGGAGGAATAGTGCCCCATCATTGGTATCAGTAGGAGGAATAGTGCCCCATCATTGGTGTTAGTGGGAGGAATAGTGCCCCATCATTGGTATTAGTGGGAGGAATAGTGCCCCATCATTGGTATCAGTAGGAGGAATAGTGCCCCATCATTGGTGTTAGTGGGAGGAATAGTGCCCCGTCATTGGTGTTAGTGAGAGGAATAGTGCCCCATCATTGGTGTCAGTGGGAGGAATAGAGCCCCATCATTGGTGTCAGTGGGAGGAATAGTGCCCCATCATTGGTGTCAATGGGAGGAATAGTGCCCCAGCATTGGTGTCAGTGGGAGGAATAGTGCCCCATCATTGGTGTCAGTGGGAGGAATAGTACTCCAGAAAAAGAAAAGCAAGCAGCTTTTACAGTGCTATCTCTCTAGATAACTTGTGGAGCTCTGGGAATCCTTTGGCATGTATTCAGTGTATTCATGTAATAAATGTTAATTTATAATAATAGATAAATAGAATATATAATCTAAATATAAATTTTTTCTAATGTACTTTATACACTTAAAAAAGTGAACCTGCCCCAAACCTGGGCAATTACACACGAGCCGACCTATCTTCTGTATGTCCCAACAGCCGCACACCCAGTAAAAAAAGTGGCTACATTTATGGGACATGAAAATATGAACAGATTAGTTCTCTAATTTAAAGGAAACACCGGCCAATAGGAACGTTTCAGTGCAGAAGAAGCAGAGTTGTGCTAGCCACTAGGGATGAGCTTCGTGTTCGAGTCGAACATCGGCTGTTCGCCCGTTCGGCGAATTTCCGAACGTTATGGGCCGTTCGCGCCAAATTCGTGTGGCGCTCACGGCCCACAATGCACTGCGATGTGACCCCACATGCTTGGCCAATCACAGCGCCGGCAGCGAGGAGAGCCATGATTGGCCACAGACAGGATGCCTGTGGCCAATCATAGCTCAGGCTGTGTAGTACACGCCCCACACTATATAAGGCCGCCAGCGCGGCGGCCTTGTGTAGTGTGTTGGCGTCTGTAGCAGTTAGTGGGTGTTCTGTGTACCTTCAACACAGTATACACCGATCGTTATCGGCTGATTTTTCGTCCTTGCTCTTCTGTAGTGGTTGTTGTCTGCGTGCCCTGACCGCAGTATACACCGCTATATTCACCTCACCTATATAGCTAGCGATATATCTATCTTTTATCATAGAGCTTGCAGTCAGTGTTAGGAGATTGTGTGTGCTGTCTGCGTGCTCTGAACCCAGTATACACCGCTATATCCACCTATATAGCAAACTATCTTGCTCGTTTTAAATAGAGCTTGCAGTCAGTTGTAGGAGATTGTGCGTGCTGTCTGCGTGCTCTGAACGCAGTATACACCGCTATATCCACCTTTATAGCTAACTATCTTGCTCATTTTAAATAGAACTTGCAGTCAGTTGTAGGAGATTGTGCGTGCTGTCTGCGTGCTCTGAACCCAGTATACACCGTTATATTCACCTATATAGCTAGCGATATATCTATCTTTTATCATAGAGCTTGCAGTCAGTGGTAGGAGATTGTGCGTGCTGTCTGCGTGCTCTGAACCCAGTATACACCGTTATATCCACCTATATAGCGAACTATCTTGCTCGTTTTAAATAGAGCTTGCAGTCAGTTGTAGGAGATTGAGCTACACTTTAAAAATGTACCAGTTGAAAATTACAAACAGATTCAACTTAACACAACAAACCTACACAGTCCCTGTCTTGTTTGCACCGCCTGTATACTGCTGTTCTGAGTATATAGGGCCTGGGGGCCACACGTATTTCCTTTTTTTAATATGGGTACGGGGTTCCCCTTAATATGCGTACAAGACCCAAAGGGGCTGGTAATGGGCAGGGAGGGCTACCCATGCCATTTTTTTCTCAATGATTTTCAACCATATTGCAGGAACCAGATATAACATTAAAACCGCAAGCAGTTTTAAATGACGTTATTTCCGTTAAATGTCATTTTGTGCAGGGACTGTTCTAAACACGGGAAACACGTGGCACTTCACAGACATACTACAGACACCCCCCAGGCACCATATTTAAAGGAATATTTCACTTTTTTTTTCACGTTAATCGTTATTAAAATCAGTGCTCCCGCCAAAACGGCCATTTTTAAAACTTTTTTTTGCAGTGACCCATGTCCCCTGGGGCAGGAGGCAGGTCCCCAAACCCTTTTTAGGACAGTATCTTGCATATTAGCAGTTAAAATTAGCACTTTTAATTTCGAACATTCGAGTCCCATAGACTTCAATGGGGTTCTAACGTTCATACGAATTTGGGGTCCGTTGGAAAGTTCTGGTGCAAACCGAACCGGGAGGTGTTCGGCTCATCCCTACTGGCCACACACTATACGAAAAATCATTTGAAACCCATTTCCGAAAAACAAACATTCGGCCCCTGAGAGCAAACGATATTACCATCGCGTAATGAACGATAAATCGCTCAGTGGACGTAGACGAATCCGTTTTTTGTTCCCTTTTTTCACATATATCTAGTGCAAACAGTTTGGACGGGGAAACACAGTAACCTTTCATTTTATCATTCGTTCAGGAGAAAATTTCCAAACGTGTCCTTCGTTTTTTCAGCTGAAAAACTTCCCAAACCGATTAGTGCCCACTAACTGGCCGAAACTGTCTAAATGGCCGAATTTCCGCCGATTTTTCGTATATAGTGTATGGCCAGCATAAGTCTTGACGTTGGCAGACATTTTTCACACAGTGAACCTTCCGAGTTTTCATCAAGCTTTTCTGTGCATGGCGAGTGAAACCCGTATTTGATACATTAACCATGTATCAGTTATCCTGACTGGGCGTCGTATGACGTACTGCGGGGTAACAGCCGCCGCGCGCGTGGTGACGCGCATTGTGGCGATCGTTGTTGCGGCGCGTCACTCTGACACACTGATACACCGATCTCGGTAAAGAGCCTCTGACGGATCACGGCTGATCACGATGTTGATAGGTTTTTGCTGGACGTGGGTAGAGGAGAGCCGATCGGCTGCTCTACTGACAGGGGGGTGTTTATCAGTGCAGCCCCCCCTCGGATGCCAACCCAGGACCACCCAGGACCACCAGGGATTGCCACCACACTGGACCACCAGGTATGCCACCCTAGACCACCAGGGCAATGCCAGTCAGTGCCCAGGCAACTGTCAATCAGTGCCCATCCCCAATGCCTGCCAGTGCCATCAGTGATGCCTATCAGTACCATCTATCAGTGCCAGATACCAGTGCCCAGCAGTGCCACGTATCAGTGCCCATCAGTGCCGCCTAACAGTGCCACCCATAAGTACCCATCAGTGCAGCCTTTCAGTGCCCATCAGTGTCACCTATCAGTGCCCACCAGCGCTACCCATGAGTTCCCACCAGTGCTGCCTATCAATGACCATCAGTGCAGCCTACCAGTGCCCATCAGTGCTGCATATCAGTGCCACCTACCAGTGCCCATTAGTGCCTATCAGTGCCACCCATCAGTGCCACCTACCAGTTCCAATCAGTGCTGCCTATAAATGCCCATCAGTGTTGCATATCAGTGCCACCCATCAGTGCAGCCTATCAGTGCCACCCATCAGTGCCACCTACCAGTGCCCATCAGTGCTGCCTATCAGTGCCACCCATCAGTGCTGCCTATCAGTGCCCATCATCAGTGCCACTCATTGGTGCCACCTCATCGTGCTGCCTTATCAGTGCCTGTCAGTGCTGCCTTATCAGTGCCCCTCAGTCAAAGAGAAAACTTACTTATTTACAAAATTTTATAACAGAAACAAAAGAAATACTTTTTTCCTTTAAAATTTTCGGTCTTCACATATACAAATACCACCAAAAGAAAGCTCTATTTGTGGGAACAAAATAATAAAAATGATGTTTGGGCACAGTGTAGCACGACCGCGCAATTGTCATTCAAACAGCGACAGCGCTGAAAGCTGAAAATTGTCCTGGGCAGGAAGGGGGGGGGTGTAAGTGCCCCCCTGGTATTGAGGTGGTTAATGAACACGGTGCTGTATGTTCCATTGGAGTGCCAGTCTCTCCAGGCGTAATGGTCACCCGCTGACCTGGCACCATCCCCCGGCAGATGAACTCTTCAACAAGACATGGAGGTTGAATCCAACGCAACTTTACTTCATCTTATTGCAGTACAGAAAATGTCCAGTCTTTCGAAGTGTAAGAATTCAATGACTTTCCTATGCTCCAGCTCTGTGAAAAACAACACTGGCTGCGGGAACATGAAAAGGGGGGGGGAGGGGTCTAGCTATCTCTGAACTAACTAGCACTAAACAGGAGGGGAGAACAGGCTCTCACATAAATAAGTTGTAGTGGCCCAAAACCTCCACTAGATGCCGGCATACTGATGAACAAGAATATTCTGATGCAGTTCGATACGACGTGGTAAAAGGACATGGAAGTGGGACCGAACGCTGCCAATTGAGTCAACCCTGTCCATGCCGGGACCACTGGGTACTTGGACTTTTCTAACATCTTGTTTAGTCAAGAAAAGATAACGAGGAGGAAGAGGAGGAAGAGGAGGAAGAGGAGGAAGAGGAGGAAGCGTCTGCTGAAGAGGTGGTAGGTTATTTGAATTGTCTATAAAGAATATACAGAACCAGTAATATTATGAATATTATTAATCCAGCCACCAGCGAAATGCAATTTAACAAGGTCGCAAAGCCGGAATATTTTTCCGCTTTGTCGAAATTTCTTCTGCGATTGTACAATTTGACCTGGAGGAAAAAGTGAAAAAGATTTATATATTTACATTGTATACAGAAGATCTCCTAAAAGAAACATTTTCTGAAGGACACTATGGGGGGGAGGGGGGGGGGGGGGATTTACTAAAACTGGAGCTCTCAGAATCTGGAGCAGTTGTGCATGGGAGCCAATCAGCTTCTAGCTTCAGCTTGTTCAATTTAAGCTTTGACAAAAAAAACTGAAAGCTGATTGGCTCTCATGCACAGCACATATATGCGTGTCTGTATATATATATATATATACATATACATATATATACATACATATATATATACATACATATATATATACATACATATATACACACATATATATACATACACATATATATATATATATATATACACATATATATATATACACACATATATATATATATATATGGCTCTCATGCACAGCACATATATGTATATATATATATATATATATATATATATATATATACATACAGATATATGTGCTGTACATGAGAGCCAATCAGCTTTCAGTTTTTTTTTTTGTCAAAGCTTAATTGAACAAGCTGAAGCTAGAAGCTGATTGGCTCCCATGCACAGCACATATATGTGTATATATGTATGTGTTTGTTTTTTTGTTTTTTTTTTGTTTTCAGACACCCTTGAGAATAAAATGGTGGTCATTGCAATACTTGTATGTCACACCGTATTTGCGCAGCGGTCTTACAAGCGCAATTTTTTGGGGAAAAAGTACACTTTAAAAAAAAAAAAAAGACAACAGTAAAGTTAGCCCGATATTGGGGTCACTTTTATTCCTATTACAAGTAAACACCTCTTGTAATGGAAAAAAAAAGCATGACAGGACCTCATAAATGTGAGATCTGGGGTAAAAAAAAAACAAAAACCTCAGATGTCTAATTTACACTAAAATGCAATAAAAAATAAAAATGCACAAAAATTTACAAAAAAAATAAAAAAAATAATCCCTTTAAGACCATTGGGCAGAAGTGACATTTGATGTCGCTTCCGTCATCCTATGTTATGGTGCCATCTTTCCATCACTCGGTTCCAGGCCTGTCAGGGTAGAGGACGCAATGGTCTCCGCCACTGCCGACGGCTCCGGAGCGCGGTGGGAGGAGAGGGGAGCACCCTCTCCTGCCCCCCCCCCCCCCCCCCCCGATAGAAGAGGATTATAATAACAGTTTACGTGTAAAATCCTTTATCTTGGAGTACATCACGGGACACAGAGCAGCATAGTAATTACTATGTGGGTTATGGGCCGCCTTCAGGTGATGGACACTGGCACACCCAAGACAGGAAGTTCACTTTGCTGGGATTGCAATAGAAAGGAAAAAACGGGGAGCCACCACGATCCCTGAGGGTGGGGGGGGGGCACAAGCTATCTGTTGTAGCCTCCATCACCCTTGCTCCCAGCAGCAGACAGCACAGTCTTAGCCACCAGAATGATATTGCAGGGGGGGGGGGGAGAAGCCGCATGCAGTAAGGTGCTAACTTATTCATGGAATATTCAAGAATACACCCCCCCCCCCCCCTTGCAATATCCTTCTGGTGGCTAAGACTGTGCTGTCTGCTGCTGACACAGAGTGAGATACTGAGGAGTATGTAAAAGGTATGTGCATTTTACACCCTCTAGTGGTGAAAATTAGGCATGACAACATTTACTCACAGAAGTAATCCATAGGTGAACTTAAAAGTTCCTAGGATTCTTCACTTACCTTATCCCCGCCGCAGGATTCTGCTGGTATCAAACAGACCGAAACCTTCACCCATCATGGCGGGCTGCGTTTAAAAAAAACCTTCAAGGACCGGTTCCCGTTTTTATCGGGGGTCCACTCCCTTCGACCTGCATAGCACCCTGCCAGAAAACTTTATGGTAATGGCCAAAGCACTGGATCCCAGGGTCCAGCCCTCCAAGGAGAGGCGTTACAGGCAAAACCTTTCTTTTTTTCTACAAGCGGAACGTGTACCATCCACTTTGGCCTCAGTGGCACTTTGGATGGATCCGGTTTGTAGAAGCTGTTTAATCCACTAAGGATCCTTCCAGCTGGGCACATCTTCAACCGTGACCAACACCTTAGACACTGGCGAAAGAAATGAGGTACTCCCGGTATGGGAGGGGTTATATAGGGAGTGAACTTCCTTTCTTGGGTGTGCCAGTGTCCATCACCTGAAGGTGGCCTATAACCCACATAGTAGTTACTATGCTGCTCTGTGTCCCGTGACGTACGATAAAGAAAAGTGATTTTGTGGCGAATCCGCCGCAGAGACCACTTTTATCTGAAAGCGGACTGCCCGCTGGTGAAGAGGATATGGGGGTTATGGCAGCTATCTGCCATATCACTTCAAACAGCCCACGTACAATGATGGCGGGCGGTCCGCATGTATCAGTCAGGTATGGTACATACATAGTTACATTGGTCCAAGCTGAAACAATGTAACTATGTATAATATAGCCTATACCTGGAATTATTCTTTAACCACTTGCTTACTGGGCACTTAAACCCCCCTCCTGCCCAGACCAATTTTTAGCTTTCAGCGCTGATGCACTTTGAATGACAATTGCGCGGGCATACAACACTGTACCCAAATGAAATTTTTATCATTTTTTTCCCACAAATAGATCTTTCTTTTGGTGGTATTTAATTACAGCTCGGAGTTTTATTTTTTGCTAAACAAACAAAAAAAGATAAAAAAAAAGATAAAAAATCATGTTTAATAGTTTGTTATAAAATTTTGCAAACGGGTCATTTTTCTCCTTCATTGAAGTGCGCTGATGAGGCGGCACTGATAGGCTGCACTGGTGGGCACTGATAGGCTGCATTGGTGGGCACTGATAGGCTGCACTGGTGGGCACTGATAGGCATAGTTAAGGCAGCACTAATAGGCACAGATAAGGTGGCACCGATAGGCACAGATAAGGCAGTACTGATGGGCACAGATAAGGCAGCACTGATGGGCAAAGATGGGCACAGATAAGATGGCACGGATGGGTGGCACGGATGGGTGGCACTAAGGGGCACTGATAGGTACCACTGATAGATGGGACTGATGGGCACTGATAGGTGGCACTGATAGGTGGCTCTGATAGGTGGCACTGATGGGCACTGATGGGCACTGGTAGATGACACTGATGGGCACGGATATGTGGCACTGGGGTGCAGCACCGTTGTTGAGGCAGATTGAATAATAGCCGATTACCGGCTCCGTTGTATCACATGATCAGCTGTCATTGGCTGACAGCTGATCACATGGTAAGGGGTCGGGATCGACCCCTTGCTCAGATCAGTGATCAGGCGAGTCTCATAGACTCGCCGATCACAGAGCGCGCCGCGCGCGGCCCTCAGGGGGCGCGCAGGCCGCTCGTGCACGGGACGACGTCAATAGAAGTAGTCCCGGCAAAGGAGGTCCGCGCTTTAGCCGTCATTCGGCTATAGCGCGGGTCTCTAGTGGTTAAATTGCTCAAGGGGTGTACAGTACTGCAGCCATCCCCATGGCTTGGATTCTGCGACATGCAGTACATCAGGATGTCTAGAAAATGGGACTTTGTGTGAAAGGGACTGATCTGGTCTGCCAGTAAGTTTTTCAGGTGGACCTGACTGGAGCGTCCTTTCACCCCCATAGACAGGTGGGTGTAAATTAACTTCTTCTAAATGAACTTGTGTTCTTCTACACCTGCCTATCTCCAATCCAGTCCTCTAAAAAAAATGTCATTTACATATAGTTCATTTACACCCATTTGAACCTACTGGACTGGAGCAAGCATAGAATTTTAAAGGGCAGCTCCACTTTTGTGGGAAAAAAATATTGCAAATAAAAAAAAAATAGTATAATGTATACAACTGCGGCACAAGTCATATTGTAATTGAATGTTAATAAAAATTACAATAAAAATTAAAAAACTTTCTTTTTCAATCTGCAGCCGCTGTCATTTTCTGTACAATGCAATATGGCCACATGGAAGCCTCCCTCTGACACTAAAGTCCCTTCCTAGAGGTCTTAGAGAGGGTGGTTATTCATCCCCCATGGTCCCACTATATGTAGGAACGTAGCCAACTTGTCTTGGCCCCATTGTATGTAGGAAAGTAACCACTCTGCCTTGGCCCCACTGTATGTAGGAGCGTAACCACCCTGCCTTGGTCCCACGGTATGTAGGAACGTAGCCACCCTGCCTTGGCCCAACTGTATGCAGGAACATAGCCACCCTGCCTTAACCCCACTGTATGTAGGAGCTTAACCACTCTGCCTTTGCCCCACTGTATGTAGGAGCGTAACCACCCAGCCTTGGTCCCACTGTACGTAGGAATGTAGCCACCCTGCCTTGGCCCCACTGTATGCAGGAAGGTAACCACCCTGCCTTGGTCCCACTGTATGTAGGAACATAGCCACCCTGCCTTGGTCCCACTGTATGTAGGAACATAGCCACCCTGCCTTGGTCCCACTGCATGTTGGAATGTAGCCACCCTGCCTTGGCCCCACTGTATGCAGGAAGGTAACCACCTTGCCTTGGTCCCACTGTATGTAGGAACGTAGCCACCCTGCCTTGGTCCCACTGCATGTAGGAATGTAGCCACCCTGCCTTGGCCCCACTGTATGTAGGAGCGTAACCACCCAGACTTGGTCCCACTGTACGTAGGAATGTAGCCACCCTGCCTTGGCCCCACTGTATGCAGGAAGGTAACCACCCTGCCTTGGTCCCACTGTATGTAGGAACATAGCCACCCTGCCTTGGTCCCACTGTATGTAGGAACATAGCCACCCTGCCTTGGTCCCACTGCATGTTGGAATGTAGCCACCCTGCCTTGGCCCCACTGTATGTAGGAGCGTAACCACCCAGCCTTGGTCCCACTGTACGTAGGAATGTAGCCACCCTGCCTTGGCCCCACTGTATGCAGGAATGTAACCACCTTGCCTTGGCCCTTCTGTATGTAGGAGCATAGCTACCCTGCCTTGGCCCCATTGTATGCAGGAAGGTAACCACCCTGTCTTGGTCCCACTGTATGTAGGAGCATAGCCACCCTGCCTTAGCCCCACTGTATGTAGGAATGTAGCCACCCTGCCTTCGCACTTCTGTATGTAGGAACGTAACCACCCTGCCCTAGCCTCACTGTATGTAGGAGCATAGCTACCCTGCCTTGGCCCCCACTGTAAGTAGGAGTGTAGCCACTCTGCCTTGGCCCCACCACCGTATCTAGGAAAGTGGGAGGGGGTGGGAAGTGCAAGGGGAAAACCCAACAGCACTGCAGGGGGAGTTGTGTGGGGGGCCAGGGAAGCACACAGGGACCGGGGGGCAGCAGAGACCCACAATAGATTGGTGTGCCCCTGAGTATGGGGAGTAATCTAGAGTAATCTAGATGATTCTGCATCCATAGTAGGAGTTCTGGCAAGGGATGTAGCTTGTCCCGGTGGGGCAGAGCGAGACGCATTGGGGGGTGTGGACTGGCGGGAGCCCAGGCTGAAGATGCCACTCTTATCACTACTACTAGACTTCATAGATGTGCGGCACTAAGGAGGCTTTCCTCTTTTACCTCCCGCCACCCTTCTATCCAGGTGCATGAGGCCAGGTGGCGATTGGGACCCCTGTGACCCCTGTAAATACCTACCTTCTTTGCAGGTACCAGTTTGTTTTAAGATTTTGGTGACAGTCACTTTAAATTCCATATTAATCTCTCCAACCTGCCCTATGAGTCATTACAACTTTAGTTTAGATTTTGCTTCTTTTGGAGCCATCAGGCACCAGATCAGATTGTGATATTTACCGTTATAGAGAAAATAATGGAAACACATCCTAGTGGGGGGAAACAAAACAAGCAGATGATTGACCATAGTAGACAACTGTTTGGTTTAACGCTTCTCCGTGCAGACACCGTCTGACTGTTTTGATTGAGGGAGGGTAGACTGGTCTCTCCGACCAAAGAACCAGGCGAGGGGTTTTGGGTTTCCACTTGAAAAAACTCCAATCTGGTTAGCTGTTGGCATCTTGACCCGGTGTGCTCTGTTGCAGGACCTGGTGAAGGAGCACGTGGTTGTGGAAGCTCCGCAGTAATCCAGTATGGTTGAAAGTAGCCCGGAGGAGGATCACCTGTCCCTCGCTGGAGATTTGATAACGGATAGTCTGGATCTTGGCCAGTTGGTGTTAAAACAGAGGAGAAATATGACAAGGATTCTGTGTGAGCTTCAGAGATGGCAGTGGAGAACGATGGTGGAGAAGGTAGAGGCAGAGACTCGTAGGGTGGAGGTTCAGCTTGGTAGGGTGGAGGTTCAGCTTGGTAAAGTGAAGGTTCAGCTTGGTAGGGTGGAGGTTCAGCTTGGCAGAGTGAAGGTTCAGCTTGGCAGAGTGAAGGTTCAGCTTGGCAGGGTGAAGGTTCAGCTTGGCAGGGTGAAGGTTCAGCTTGGCAGAGTGAAGGTTCAGCTTGGCAGGGTGAAGGTTCAGCTTGGCAGGGTGAAGGTTCAGCTTGGTAGGGTGAAGGTTCAGCTTGGTAGGGTGAAGGTTCAGCTTGGTAGGGTGGAGGTTCAGCTTGGCAGGGTGAAGGTTCAGCTTGGCAGAGTGAAGGTTCAGCTTGGCAGGGTGAAGGTTCAGCTTGGTAGGGTGAAGGTTCAGCTTGGCAGAGTGGAGGTTCAGCTTGGTAGGTTGGAGGCACCCAATCTCTTTCTAAGGCCCCTTCCATCCGTTCAAAATGATAA
Source organism: Lithobates pipiens (assembly GCF_037356315.1). Classification (NCBI taxonomy): domain Eukaryota; kingdom Metazoa; phylum Chordata; class Amphibia; order Anura; family Ranidae; genus Lithobates; species Lithobates pipiens. The sequence continues at coordinate 10,147,574 of NW_027507788.1, read as the reverse complement.
TTTAGTCGCTGATGGCTGTGAGTCTTCTGCCTGGTTTTTGGTGCAGGATGAGGTTTGATTCCGAGAACATACTGATTTTACACCTACCCGGAACTTCTGTTCTCTATATAACAAACTAACTAGGTCACAGGAGTTGGTATGTAGTTTGAATAACTTCCCGTAGAGCCCGTAGAAATGCTAAAAACTCCTTGGTTGGGAAAACCTGTACTACCAGATGCCACTGGAGAAAATACGTTTATATCACATAGGGGACTTTTCGTCCTCTATGTCAGTGGTATAAAAACTCAATTATGTGGTGGCTGCATTCGTTTTCTTTTTTTAGGCTTTTTCCCCTTTATTTCCGCCTGGTGATCTGATCTGTAACACATTTCCTACCTTAAGGTGTCTACACTCGGGATAAAGGAGCAAAAGAGACACCTTTGGACAGCGGCATTGCCAGTCTGGGGGGGGGGGGGGGTAGGGGAGTGTTAGATGTACTAGAAAAGGGGTCTCCAAACTCTCTGAACAAGGGACTAGTTTACTTTTGGGGGGCTGGACTGTGGCCATTGGAAGAAGAAAATGTCCCAGCATCAGTGAGAGTAAAAAATGCTCATCATTGGTGTGAGTGAGAGGAATAGTGCCCCATCATTGGTGTCAGTGAGAGGATTAGTGCCCCATCATTGGTGTCAGTGGGAGGAATAGTGCCCCATCATTGGTGTCAGTGGGTAGAATAATACCCCATCATTGGTGTCAATGGGAGGAATAGTGCCCCATCATTGGTGTTAGTGGGAGGAATAGTGCCCCATCTTTGGTGTCAGTGGGAGGAATAGTGCCCCATCATTGGTGTCAGTGGGAGGAAGAGTGCCCCAGCAGTGGTGTCAATGGGAGGAATAGTGCCCCATCATTGGTGTCTGTTGGAGGAATAGTGCCACATCATTGAAGTCAGTGGGATGAATAGTGCCCCATCATTGGTGTCAATGGGAGGAGTAGTGCCCCATCATTGGTGTCAGTGGGAGGAATAGTACTCCAGAAAAAGAAAGCTTTAAGCAAGCAGCTTTTTCAGTGCTATCTCTTTAGATAACTCGTGGAGCTCTGGGAATTCTTTGCCATGTATTCAGTGTATTCATGTAATAAATGTTAATTTATAATAATAGATAAATAGAATATATAATCTAAATATAAATTCTTTCTAATGTACTTTATACACTTAAAAAAGTGAACCTGCCCCAAACCTGGGCAATTACACACGAGCCGACCTACCTTCTGTACATTCTGTATGTCTCGACAGCCGCACACCTAGTAAAATAAGTGGCCACATTTATGGGACATGAAAATATGAACAGATTAGTTCTCTAATTTGATGGACAGAAACACCGGCCAATAGGAACATTTCAGTGCAGAAGAAGCAGAGTTGTGCTGGCCACACACTATATGAAAAATCGTTTCAAACCCATTTCCGAAAAAAAAACATTCGGCCCCTGAGAGCAAACGATATTACCATCGCGTAATGACCGATAAATCGCTCAATGGACGTAGACAAATCCGTTTTTTGTTCCCTTTTTCACATATACCTAGTGCAAACAGTTTGAAAGGGGAAACACAGTAACTTTTCATTTTATCGTTCGTTCGGCAGAATATTACCAAACACGCCCTTCGGTTTTTTCGGCTGAAAACGCCCCAAACCGATTAGTGCCCACTAACTGGCCGAAACTGTCTAAATGTCCGAATTTCCGCCGACTTTTCGTATATAGTGTATGACCAGCATAAGTCTTGATGTTGGCAGACATTTTTCACACAGTGAACCTTCCCGAATTTGAGTTTTCATCAAGCTTTTCGGTGCATGGCGAGTGAAACCCGTATTTGATACATTAACCACTTCCTGCCCGGCCTATAGCAGAATGACACCCGGGCGGTGGTTCCGTTATCCTGACTGGGCGTCGTATGACCTACCGCGGGGTAACAGTCGCCGCGCGTGTGGTGACGCGCATTGTGGCGATCGTTGTTGCGGCGCGTCACTCTGACACCCCGCTACACCGATCTCGGTAAAGAGCCTCTGATGGATCACGGCTGATCACGATGTTGATCGGCTTTTGCTCACTCGCGTCTGATAGACGTGGGTAGAGGAGAGCCGGTCGGCTGCTCTCCTGACAGGGAGGTGCCTGTGCTGATTGTTTATCAGTTCAGCCCCCCCTCGGATGCCCACCCAGGACTACCAGGGATTGCCACCACAGTGGACCACCAGGTATGCTACCCTAGACCCCCAGGGCAATGGCAGTCAGTGCCCAGGCAGCTGTCAATCAGTGCTCATCCCCAACGCCTGCCAGTGCCATCAGTGATGCCTATCAGTACCATCTATCACTGCCGCATACCAGTGCCCAGCAGTGCCACGTATCAGTGCCCATCAGTGCCGCCTAACAGTGCCACCCATAAGTACCCATCAGTGCAGCCTTTCAGTGCCCATCAATGTCACCTATCAGTGCCCACCAGTGCTACCCATGAGTTCCCATCAGTGCTGCCTATCAATGCCCATCAGAGTTGCATATCAGTGCCACCCACCAGTGCAGCCTACCAGTGCCCATCAGTGCTGCATATCAGTGCCACCTACCAGTGCCCATTAGTGCTGCCTATCAGTGCCACCCATCAGTGCCACCTTCCAGTTCTCATCAGTGCTGCCTATCAATGCCCACCAGTGTTGCATATTAGTGCCACCCATCAGTGCATCCTACCAGTGCCCATCAGTGCTGCCTATCAGTGCCACCCATCAGTGCCACCTACCAGTGCCCATCAGTGCTGCCTATCAGTGCCACCCATCAGTGCTGCCTATCAGTGCCCATCATCAGTGCCACTCATTGGTGCCACCTCATCGTGCTGCCTTATCAGTGCCTGTCAGTGCTGCCTTATCAGTGCCCCTCAGTCAAAGAGAAAACTTACTTATTTACAAAATTTTATAACAGAAACAAAAGAAATACTTTTTTTCCTTTAAAATTTTCGGTCTTCACATATACAAATACCACCAAAAGAAAGCTCTATTTGTGGGAACAAAATGATAAAAATGATGTTTGGGTACAGTGTGGCATGACCGCGCAATTGTCATTCAAACAGCGACAGCGCTGAAAGCTGAAAATTGTCCTGGGCAGGAAGGGGGGGGTGTAAGTGCCCCCCCTGGTATTGAGGTGGTTAATGAACACGGTGCTGTATGTTCCATTGGAGTTCCAGTCTCTCCAGGCGTAATGGTCACCTGCTGACCTGGCACCATCCCCCGGCAGATCGACTCTTCAACAAAACATGGAGGTTGAATCCAACGCAACTTTACTTCATCTTATTGCAGTACAGAAAATGTCCAGTCTTTCGAAGTGTAAGAATTCAATGACTTTCCTATGCCCCAGCTCTGTGAAAAACAACACTGGCTGCGGGAACATGAAAAGGGGGGGGGGGGGGGCGGGGGGTCTAGCTATCTCTGAACTAACTAGAACTAAACAGGAGGGGAGAACAGGCTCTCACATAAATAAGTTGTAGTGGCCCAAAACCTCCACTAGATGCCGCCATACTGATGAACAAGAATAGTCTGATGCAGTTCAAAACGACGTGGTAAAAGGACATGGAAGTGGGACCGAAGGCTGCCAATTGGGTCAACCCTGTCCATGCCGGGACCACTGGGTACTTGGACTTTTCTAACATCTTGTTTAGTCAAGAAAAGATAACGAGGAGGAAGAGGAGGAAGAGGAGGAAGAGGAGGAAGAGGAGGAAGAGGAGGAAGAGGAGGAAGCGTCTGCTGAAGAGGTGGGTAGGTTATTTGAATTGTTACAAAACGTACAGAAACAGTAATACAAAGTATATTGTAATTCCAGCCACCAGCGAAATGCCATTTAACAAAAACACACGGCAGGAATATTTTTCCGCTTTGTCGAATTTTCCTCTGTATTGGTACAATTCGACCTGGAGGAAAAAGTGAAAAAGATTTATATATTTACATTGTATACAGAAGATCTCATAAAAGAAACATTTTCTGAAGGACACTATGGGGGGGGGGGGGGGGGGGGGATTTACTAAAACTGGAGCTCTCAGAATCTGGAGCAGCTGTGCATGGGAGCCAATCAGCTTATAGCTTTAGCTTGTTCAATTAAGCTTTGACAAAAAATACTGAAAGCTAATTGGCTCTCATGCACAGCACATTAATCTGTATGTAGTATATATATAATCAGCTTTCAGTATTTTTTGTCAAAGCTTAATTGAACAAGCTAAAGCTATAAGCTGATTGGCTCCCATGCACAGCACATATATCTGTATATATATATATATATATATATATATATATATGTATGTGTTTGGGATTTTTTTTTTTTTTTCAGACAGACACCCTAGAGAATAAAATGGAGGTCATTGCAATAGTTGTATGTTACACCGTATTTGCGCAGCGGTTTTAAAAGCGCAATTTTAAATTTTTTTTGGAAAAAATACACTTTTTAAAAATACACTTTTAAAAAAAAAAAACAACAGTAAAGTTAGCCCAATTTTGTTAGTTTTTTTTTATATTGTGAAAGATAATGTTACGCCGAGTAAACTGATACCCAACATGTCGCGCTTCCAAATTGCGCCCAACCCCCACCGCATCACACAACCCCCCCCCCCCCCCCGCTCGTGCAACGGCGACAAAAACTTTTAAACTTTTCTACAAAGGAGGTCTAGGGCTAGAATTAATGCGCTCTCTCTCTCTCTCTCTCTAGCGATCGCGGCAACACCTCACATGTGTGCGGGCGTGGCTTACGTATGCGCCCCCTTCTGCGCGCGGGCTCGTCGGGATGGGCAGAAGCCTACATTTTTTTTTTTTATTATTGTTATTATTTATTTTACTTTTTATTTTATTTATTTTCACACTGTCCTTTTGAGAAAAAAAAATTTGGGGTCACTTTTATTCCTATTATAAGTAAACATCTCTTGTAATAGAAAAAAGAGTATGACAGGACCTCATAAATGTGAGATCTGAGGTTTTTTTTTTACCCCAGATCTCACATTTACACAAAAATGCAGTAAAAAATAAAAATATATTTTTTTTATTTTTTTTACAAAAAAAAAAGATTCCCTTTAAGACCATTGGGCAGAAGTGACATTTGACGTCGCTTCCGTCATCCTATGTTATGGTACCATCTTTCCATCACTCGGTTCCGGGCCTGTCAGGGGAGAGGACGCGATGGTCTCCGCCACTGCCAACGGCTCCGGATCGCGGTGGTAGGAGGCGCCCTCTCCTGCCCCCTGATAAAAGAGGATTTTTATAACAGCTTATGTGTAAAATCCTTTTTTTTGGAGAACATCACGGGACACAGAGCACCATAGTAATTACTATGTGGGTTATAGGCCACCTTCAGGTGATGGACACTGGCTAAGACTGTGCTGTCTGCTGCTGACACAGAGCGAGATACTGATGAGTATGTAAAAGGTATGTGCATTTTACACCCTCTAGTGGTGAAAATTAGACATGACAACATTTACTCACAGAAGTAATCCATAGGTGAACTTAAAAGTTCCTAGGATTCTTCACTTACCTTATCCCCGCCACAGGATTCTGCTGGTATCAAACTGACCGAACCTTCACCCATCATGGCGGGCTGCGTTTTAAAAAAAACATTCAAGGACCGGTTCCCTTTTTATGGGGGGTCCACTCCCTTCGACCTGTATAGCACCCTGCCAGAAATCTTTATGGTAATGGAAGCATGGCCAAAGCACTGGATCCCAGGATTCAGCCCTCCAAGGAGAGGCGTTACAGGCAAAACCTTGTTTTGTTCTACAAGAGGAACGGGTACCATCCACTTTGGCCCCAGTGGCACTTTGGATGGATCCGGTTTGTAGAAGCTGTTTAATCCACTAAGGATCCTTCCAGCTGGGCACATCTTCAACCGTGACCAACACCTTAGACACTGGCGAAAAAACGGAGGTACTCTCGTTATGGGAGGGGTTATATAGGGAGTGAACTTCCTTTCTTGGATGTGCCAGTGTCCATCACCTGAAGGTGGCCTATAACCCACATAGTAGTTACTATGCTGCTCTGTGTCCCGTGATGTACGATAAAGAAAAGTGATTTCGCAGAGATCACTTTTATCTGAAAGCGGACCGCCCGCTGGTGAAGAGGATACGGGGGTTATGGCAGCTATTTGCCATATCACTTCAAACAGCCGACGTACAATGATGGCGGGCGTCCCGGCAGATCTGCCACCAATGTGAACCGAGCCTGAAGTCCCTTTCAGACAAAGGCACTGATCTGGTCTGCCTGTAAGTTTTTCAGGTGGACCTGACTGGAGAAAAGGTCTGTCTAGGGCAGTGATGGAGAACCTTGGCACCCCAGATGTTTTGGAACTACATTTCCCATGATGCTCATGCATTCTGCTGTGTAGTTGAGCATCATGGGAAATGTAGTTCCAAAACATCTGGGGTGCCAAGGTCCGCCATCACTGGTCTAGGGGGATGGGATTGGACGCAAGTTGGGTGTAAACGGACAGCTGGTCCATTTACACCCATTTGAACCTACTGGGCTGGAGCAAGCATGGAATTTTAAAGGGCAACTACAGTTTTGTGGGAAAAAAATATTGCAAATAAAAAAGAAAATAATAATATAATGTATACAACTGCGGCACTAGTCATATTGTAATTGAATGTAAATAAAAATGACAATAAAAAACGTTCTGCAGCCGCTGTAATTTTCTGTACAATGTAACCACCCTGCCTTGGTCCCACTGTATGTAGGAATGTAGCCACCCTGCCTTGGCCCCACTGTATGCAGGAACATAGGATGGAGCTTGTCCCGGTGGGGCAGAGCGAGACGCATTGGGGAGCGTGGACTGGCGGGAGCCCAGGCTGAAGATGCCACTCTTATTACTACTACTAGACTTCATGGATGTGCGGCACTGGGGAGTCTTTCCTCTTTTACCTCCCGCCACCCTTCTATCCAGGTGCATGAGGCCAGTTGGCGATTGTGACCCCTGTAAATACCTACCTTCTTTGCAGGTACCAGTTTGTTTTAACAGTATGGTGACAGTCACTTTAAATTCCATATTGATCTCTCCAACCTGCCCTATGAGTCATTACAATTTTAGTTTAGATTTTGCTTCTTTTGGAGCCATCAGGCACCAGATCAGATTGTGATATTTACCTTTATAGAGAAAATAATGGAAACACATCCTAGTGGGGGGAAACAAAACAAGCAGATGATTGACCATGGTAGAAAACTGTTTGGTTTAACGCTTCTCCGTGCAGACACCGTCTGACTGTTTTGATTGAGGGAGGGTAGACTGGTCTCTCCGACCAAAGAACCAGGCGAGGGGTTTTGGGTTTCCACTCGAAGAAACTCCAAACTGGTTAGCTGTTGGCATCTTGACCCGGTGTGCTCTGTTGCGGGACCTGGTGAAGGAGCACGTGGTTGTGGAAGCTCTGCAGTAATCCAGTATGGTTGAAAGTAGCCCGGAGGAGGTTCACCTGTCCCTCGCTGGAGATTTGATAACGGATAGTCTGGATCTTGGCCAGTTGGTGTTAAAACAGAGGAGAAATATGAGAAGGATTCTGTGTGAGCTTCAGAGATGGCAGTGGAGAACGATGGTGGAGAAGGTAGAGGCAGAGACTCGTAGGGTGGAGGTTCAGCTTGGTAGGGTGGAGGTTCAGCTTGGTAAAGTGAAGGTTCAGCTTGGTAGGGTGAAGGTTCAGCTTGGTAGGGTGGAGGTTCAGCTTGGTAGGGTGAAGGTTCAGCTTGGTAGGGTGGAGGTTCAGCTTGGTAGGGTGGAGGTTCAGCTTGGTAGGGTGAAGGTTCAGCTTGGTAGGGTGAAGGTTCAGCTTGGTAGGGTGAAGGTTCAGCTTGGTAGGGTGAAGGTTCAGCTTGGTAGGGTGAAGGTTCAGCTTGGTAGGGTGAAGGTTCAGCTTGGTAGGGTGAAGGTTCAGCTTGGTAGGGTGAAGGTTCAGCTTGGTAGGGTGAAGGTTCAGCTTGGCAGAGTGGAGGTTCAGCTTGGTAGGTTGGAGGCACCCAATCTCTTTCTAAGGCCCCTTCCATCCGTTCAAAATTATAATTTAGTCGCTGATGGCTGTGAGTCTTCTGCCTGGTTTTTGGTGCAGGACGAGGTTTGATTCCGAGAACATACTGACTTTACACCTACCTGGAATTTCTGTTCTTTATATAACAAACTAACTAGGTCACAGGAGTTGGTATGTAGTTTGAATAACTTCTCAGAGCCAGTAGAAATTCTAAAAACTCCTTAGGGTTGGGTAAACCTGTACTACCAGACGTCACTGGAGAAAATATTGTTTCCAACATACAAATGCACAGCCCATTGGGGAAAAAAAATAAAACTAAAAAACAAACAGTTTTGTTGCAATTTTTCCTTTCAATACAGAACTTGTTGTTACACGTCATTAGCTACAATGGAGGGCAGTTGAGACATCAGGAGTCTTATAGACCCCTGATGTCTCATTAAAGAAAATCTTGTCAAAAAGAGATTATATCACATAGGGGACTTTTTGTCCTCTATGTCAGGGGTGTCATACTCACTTTTGTCGCTGGTGTGGTGGCTGCATTGATTTTCTTTTTTTAGGCTTTTTCCCCTTTAAGCCTGATTCACACTTATGGCATTTTTAGTGCTTTTTGCATTTTTGCAGATTTGCACTACAGAACGTGTTCCATAGGAATCCATGTTAAATGGACTGTAGTGCAAATTATGCAAAAAGCACAAAAAATGCCATAGGTGTGAATCGGGCCTAATTTCCGCCTGGTGATCTGACCTGTAACACATTTCCTACCTTAGGGTGTCTACACTCGGGATAAAGGAGCAAAAGAGACACCTTTGGACAGCGGCATTGCCAGTCTGGGGGGGGGGGGGTAGGGGAGTGTTAGATGTACTAGAAAAGGGGTCTCCAAACTCTCTGAACAAGGGACTAGTTTACTTTTGCGGGGCTGGACTGTGGCCATAGGAAGAAGAAAATGTCCCAGCATCAGTGAGAGTAAAAAATGTTCATCATTGGTGTCAGTGGGAGGAATAGTGCCCCATAATTGGTATCAGTGTGAGGAATAGTGCCCCATAATTGGTGTCAGTGGGAGGAATAATACCCCATCATTGGTGTCAGTGGGAGGAATAGTGCCCCATCATTGGTGTCAGTGGGGGGAATAGTGCCCCATCATTGGTGTCAGTGGGAGGAATAGCACCCCATCATTGGTGTCTGTTGGAGGAATAGTGCCCCATCATTGGTGTCAGTGGGAGGAATAGTGCCCCATCATTGGTGTCAGTGGGAGGAATAGTGCCCCATTATTGGTGTCTGTTGGAGGAATAGTGCCCCATCATTGGTGTCTGTTGGAGGAATAGTGCCCCATCATTGGTGTCTGTTGGAGGAATAGTGCCCCATCATTGGTGTCTGTTGGAGGAATAGTGCCCCATCATTGGTGTCTGTTGGAGGAATAGTGCCCCATCATTGGTGTCAGTGGGAGGAATAGTGCCCCATCATTGGTGTCAGTGGGAGGAATAGTGCCCCATCATTGGTGTCAGTGGGAGGAATAGTGCCCCATCATTGGTGTCAGTGGGAGGAATAGTGCCCCATCATTGGTGTCAGTGGGAGGAATAGTGCCCCATCATTGGTGTCAGTGGGAGGAATAGTGCCCCACTGTTGATGTCAAAGGATGGAATTTGTGAAAGCAAGCAAATGGCTGCAGTTTGTAGACTGCTGGACTAGACGATTTATATACACTAACAAATTGAAGACAAACTCCAGCTCACACTTCAGTTACAGTAACAGTTTGTTTTCATTCTGGGATAATATTTATATATTTAATAAAAGCTGATTTCAATAACAATATTTTAAACGTTTTGCTATAATAAATATACAGTATAAAAAAAAAAGTAAAAAAACTAATTTTGTCCTTAGTTTAGGCCGATATGTATTCTTTTACATATTTTTGGTTAAAAAAAAATCGCAATAAGCGTAAATTGATTGGTTTGCGCAAAAGTTATAGCGTCTACAAAATAGGGGATAGATTTATGGCATATAAATGTAACCAGCAAGGAAAGGGGTTAACACTAGGGGGCGATCAAGGCGTTAAATATGTTCCCTAGGGAGGTGTTCCTAACTGTGCAGGGGGAGGGGACTGACTGGAGGAGGAGAGAGATCGCTGTTCCTGATCACTAGGAACAGATGATCTGTCTATCCGCCCATGTGAGAATGAGGATCTGTTTGTTTACATTGACAGATCCCTGTTCTATCTCTCTCAGGAGCGATCACGTCGTGGCCGACGTACCATGGCGGCGATTCGCCCGGGAGAGCCAACCTGCCGCAGTACAACTGCAGTGGCTGGCATTTAAGTGTTTAAAGCAAAAAGATCACTTTTTTTTTTCTTTGGCCTTTTTGCTTTTAAATGTAAAGGCGATATATGGGATCTAAAAAAAAAAAAACAGATCTCTCTATAAAGATATAAATTCCATTTAATAGGAATAAAAGTGATTTAAAAAAAAATAAATTAAAGGGACAGAGGAAAAATAAAATAAATAAGAAATAAATATGTTTTAAAGTGCCCTCATTTCTCCGAGCTCGAACACGTACCCAGGTCATGCCTGCATATGTAGACCTCCTCTGTAGCGCTAAACAGATAACCTGGAGAAATGTTTAAAGCATCACCTATGGAGATTTTTAAGTACCGTAGTTTGTCGCCATTCCGCGAGCGTGCGCAATTGTAAAGCGTGACATATCGGGTATCCATTTACTCGGCCTAACATCATCCTTCATATTTTAAAAGATATATATTTTTTTTTTTTTTTTTTTTATTATTTAAGTATATTTTTTCTGAAACAATTGCTTTTGAAAAACCGCTGCACAAATACCATTTGACATAAGAAATTGCAACAATCGCCATTTTATTCCCTAGGGTCTCTGATATTAAATATATATATATATACTGTGTGGATAGATATAGATAGATATATATATAGAGAGAGAGAGAGATAGCTATAGAGACAGACATGAGACAGACAGATATGAGATAAATAGATATGAGATAGATAGATATATGTATTTATAGATAGATATAGACAGAAATATAGATAGATAGATAGATAGATAGATAGATAGATAGATAGATAGATAGATAGATAGATAGATAGATAGATAGATAGATAGATAGATAGATAGATAGAGATCGATATAGACAGAAAGATAGATAGAGATATATATATAGATAGATAGATAGATAGATAGATAGATAGAGATATTGATAGATAGAAAAATAGAGATAGATATAGACAGAAATATAGATAGAGATAGATAGATAGATAGATAGATAGATAGATAGATAGATAGATAGATAGATAGATAGATAGATAGATAGATAGATAGATGAGATAGATAGATAGATAGAGATCGATATAGACAGAAAGATAGATAGAGATATATAGATAGATAGATAGATAGATAGATAGATAGATAGATAGATAGATAGATAGATAGATAGATAGAGTGAGATATAGATATGAGATAGATAGATAGAAAGATAGATAGAGATATTGATAGATAGAAAAATAGAGATAGATATAGACAGAAATATAGATAGAGATAGATAGATAGATAGATAGATAGATAGAGTGAGATATAGATATGAGATAGATAGAGATATTGATAGATAGAAAAATAGAGATAGATATAGACAGAAAGATCGATAGATATAGATAGATAGATAGATAGATAGATAGATAGATAGATAGATAGATAGATAGATAGATAGAGTGAGATATAGATATGAGATAGATAGATAGAAAGATAGATAGAGATATTGATAGATAGAAAAATAGAGATAGATATAGACAGAAATATAGATAGAGATAGATAGATAGATAGATAGATAGATAGATAGATAGATAGATAGATAGAGTGAGATATAGATATGAGATAGATAGAGATATTGATAGATAGAAAAATAGAGATAGATATAGACAGAAAGATCGATAGAGATAGATAGATAGATAGATAGATAGATAGATAGATAGATAGATAGATAGATAGATAGATAGATAGATAGAGTGAGATATAGATATGAGATAGATAGATAGAAAGATAGATAGATAGATAGATAGAAATGGATAGATAGATAGATAGATAGATAGATAGATAGATAGATAGATAGATAGATGGATAGAGATATTGATAGATAAATAGAGATAGATATAGACAGAAATATAGATAGAGATATATAGCTATAGATATAGATAGATAGAAAGATAAATAGATAGAGTGAGATAGATATAGATATGAGACAGATAGATAGATAGATAGATAGATATGTATATATATAAAAAATATTTGGGGGTTATAAGTAATTTTCTAGCAGAGGTTTAAACTTGTGAATAAAAAGTGTCAGGACAAGCCGGTCTTCCAGCGCTTAGCAAACTAAACGCCATTTGGTCAGGAATGACATCTCAAATATTTGGAGATCTCACCGGTGGCTCCGCCTAGAACTATAATATCATTTTTGGGTGGACTGACTTCTTTTTTTTTTCTTTTTTTTCTTTTTTAACCAGAACGTCTCGAAGTTTGCCGGTGAGAGCAATAATTCCCCAGAAAAGAAAGCCGCTGGTTTCTCTGCCGGATTTATTTACAGATGTTTGGGAGATAGGGGAGACGCGGAAGCAATTAGCCATCTCGCTGGACGGGCCGAAGACAAATCGCTTACATGGAAAACAAAGACATGAGAGGCCCGCGGCCGTCACTACTTGAAAATGTCCATTAGGACTCAGCGCGGCCCGCGGAAGAGTGTCACTATCCTCGGAGCAGACAATAAACTTCCACCACCAACGTCACACAGGGGAAGAGGATAAGTGACACTCTACAAGAATAGAGTAAACACGGTGCATGCCGAGCCAAGAGACGTGCGGTCATACGATCCCTCGCACCGAGCCGTCATCGGGATTTTATATGGTATTAGAGAGAGAGAGAAATTATAAAACTGACAGACAGACAGACAGATTCAAACAGAGTGATGCTGCATTTGGCCACTAGATGGCAAGAAAGATCATTGGAATTTCCTATGATCATTTGCACCATCTAGTGGCCAAATGTGGTGCTTTCAGTTTTAACTCAATCAAAAATATTTGACCAGCACAGGAAATAGCTTAATACTATTCTTTTTTTTTTTTTTTTGCACCATTTGCACATAAGAAATGTTCTACTTTTACCAGGCAAAGTGCTAAACAAATGTTGTTTCAATATATCCCACAGTGTTTATGCATTTATCCTGTTACAGAATCATAGCTAGCTGTGAAAGGCTGCCTATAGTTATAAGTAGTGTCTGGTTCATATGAAACATAACTGAACTTTTTAAATATATTTTTTTATAATTATAAAAAATTATGTTAAAAAAATGATGATAAATATAATAAATAAATGTAACATTATATTATTGTGATAATATTAAAATATATAACAACAATAATAATAATCATAATAATCATAATAATATAATAAATAAAGGATAATATATTTTTATTATTTTATTATATTACATTAATAAAAATATATATTAACAACAATAATAATAACTTAATAATAATAATTAATTAATTATAATATATTATTATTTTATTACATTCATAAAATATATATTAACAATAATAATAATAGTAAATAATAAAAAATAATAATAAGTAGTAGTAGCATCTGGTTCATATAAAAAATGTGTAAAAAATAAATGATATAAACAATACATAAATTAGAATATATTATTATAAAATATATAATAATAATTTATTTTATTATAATCATAAAAAAAAAATGTTTTCATAAATTATGTAAACAATAAAATATCAAATATTATTGTTAAAAAATCTATAATAATATTCATAGTAATAATATTTAGCAGTATCTGGTTCATGCATGAAGATTGAAGTAAAGGAATTCAACTTAAACTGAGATAGCATCTCCAATTTTGTGATACATATCTGGTGGAGAAAAGGACACCAGATGTAATCCCTGTGTAAGGAAATCAACGTGTGTGTATATTTATATGTGTGTATGTGTGTATATATATATATATATATATATATATATATATATATATATATATATATATATATAATGTGTGTATTTATTATTGTTAATATTATATTTTTTATTATTAACTGTGTGTATATCTATCTATCTCTCTCTTGCACTATATATATATATATATATATATATATATATATATATATATATATAGATATAGAGATAGATAGATATAGATACACACACAGTTATATTAATAACAATAAATATTATATTAATTATATATAAATATATATATATATATATATATATATATATATATATATATATATATATATAATTAATATAATATTTTTTGTTATTAATATAACTGTGTGTGTATCTATCTATCTATCTATCTATCTATCTATATATATATATATATATATATATATATATATATATATATATATATATTATTTTAATTATTTATAATACTTTTGTGTTATTTTTAATTCAGATAGTTTACTGGTGCTGTGTAGTAGAAAAGTGTTTTTGGTTTACTATGATGCTATTTTTAGTTTTGTATTGTTTTAACAGCTCCATGGCACCATTAAAAAAAAAAAAGAAAAAAAAAGAAAAGAAAAGCCGGCTCATTGTTTTCCCTACACAGAAGATCTGGCTGCAAACACATTGATTGTAACTTTAAATCAAAGTGCTAATTTGGATCTCCCGTATCAGGAAATCTCCTCTTTGATTAGCAGCTCACTTGACAAATTTCCTAATGAAGCTATTTTCGTCCGCAGCCGCAAAAGCAGCTTTGTCACCCGACGTAACGAGGGGGAAAAGAAAGGAGTCCGCCGCGTCTAGGGGCAGGAAGAGGCCACGCGGTCTGCGGTATCTGGCCTCCTCTATGCGACCAATCAGGTGTGTCTGTTTTGATGGATGCAGAGAATTCTTGCAGACTTGTCTTCTTGGTGGCCTGATGGGGGATGGGGGGGGGGGGGTTCCACTTTAATCAGCCCGCCGCAGTCTAGACAGAAGAACTCGGGGCAGCATTGAGGATATTTCCAGGAAAGAAGGGAGCGAGCGAAGAGAGATCCGCAGAGGAAGCTGCGCAATTCAGCATGACCCAAATAACGGTCATGACAGACGAGGACCGGCTAGGCTGGGGTAATATAAACGCGGCACGTAGCAGAGGGACTGCGATTATCAAAAGGGAAAAAAAAGTGCAAAGCAGAAAAGTCACAGCAATAAAATCTGAAACCTCTCCCCACTTTTCTGATTTGTATGGAGCGAGGAAAAATTAAAGGAGAACTGCAAAAAAATTATAATAATTTCACTGACAAATATTCCTCAATAACCCCAAAGGATATAAATCCACTTTGTGTGCACCAAAATGCTTTTGCAAACCCAGATATTACCTTATAAATGTAGCAGTGACATCATCACCGAGCCGCACACAGCCTGTGCAGAGAGCAGAGCTGTGGGAGGGGCCCAGCAGGCTCCACCCACTACAGGCAGCCTGCAGTAAACTACAGGAGGGAGTGGAGATAAGATCAACCACCCTGCACAAGGAGAGAGAGCAGAGCTGTGGGAGGGGCCCAGCAGGCTCCACCCACTACAGAAAATCATAGGAGGGGGCGGAGACAAGACCAGTCACCCTGCACAAGGAGAAAGAGCAGAGCTGTGGGATGGGGCCCAGCAGGCTCCACCCACTACAGAAAATGATAGGAGGGGCGGAGACAAGAACAGTCACCCTGAACAAGGAGAAAAGAGCTGTGGGAGGGGCCCAGCAGGCTCCACCCACTACAGAAAATGATAGGAGGGGCGGAGACAAGACCAGTCACCCTACACAAGGATAGAGAGAGAGCAGAGCTGTGGGAGGGGCCCAGCAGGCTCCACCCACTACAGAAAATGATAGGAGGGGCGGAAACAAGACCAGTCACCCTGCACAAGGAGAGAGAGCAGAGCTATGGGAGGGGCCTAGAAGGCTCCACCCACTATGGAAAATGATAGGAGGGGCGGAGACAAGAAGAGTCACCCTGCACAACGATAGGGAGAGAGCAGAGCTGTGGGAGGGGCCCAGCAGGCTCCACCCATTATGGAAAATGATAGGAGGGGCAGAGACAAGAACAGTCACCCTGCACAAGGATAGAGAGAGAGCAGAGCTGTGGGAGGGGCCCAGCAGGCTCCACCCACTGGAGAAAATGATAGGAGGGGCGGAGACAAGAACAGTCACCCTGCACAAGAATAGAGAGAGAGCAGAGCTGTGGGAGGGGCCCAGCAGGCTCCACCCACTAGAGAAAATGATAGGAGGGGCAGAGACAAGACCAGCCACCCTGCACAAGGAGAGGGAGCAGAGCCGTAGGAGGAGGCCAGCAGGTTCCCCCCCCCTGCTGGCTGCCTGCAGAAAACTACAGAAGGGGCGGAGGCGAGACCAGTCACCCTACACAAGGAGAGGGGGCAGCAGCAAGCGGTCTTTATTACAGGAAGTCTCACATTGGATTACTGCACAGATCTGGAAGAAATACACAAAGCTCACCGAAGTTTAAAATAAAATAACGTGCCCCCGTTTGCTTGTTCCGGAGTTCAGCTTTAAAAATTCCTCCAGGTGCTATTTTCTGTATGAGCCCCACTGTCACAGAGCAACCCTGCATTTAACCACTAGAGGGTGTCGGTGGTCACAGGAATTCCCTATCGTATGTCACACCATCTAGTGGCCAAATGTGGTATTTTATGTTCTAAATCAATCAAAAAAAAAAACCATTTGATCGGAACAGTAAATTGCCTAATAACATATTTTTTTTTTTGCTCTATTCACACAAATCAAATCTTCTACCTTTAGCAGACAAATTGCTATTCAAATGTTTTTTTGAATATACCCCACAGTGTCTATACCATTATCCAGTACACTAGCTGTGAAAGGCTACCTATAGTTATAAGCAGTATCTGTTGCCTTTAAAATGTAACCGAACATTTTAAAATATTTTCTTATAATTGTAAAATAGAATAAGTATAGTATAGTAAGAACATATACTGTGTATATATATATATATATATATATATATATATATATATATATATATATATATATATATATATATATATATCTATATATATATATATATCTATATATATATATATATATCTATATATAGATATATATAGATATCTATATATAGATATATATAGATATATATCTATATATCATAGGTGTGTGCATAGGGTGTGTCGGGTGTGCCTGATCACCCTGTACAATGCAGATTCCCCCTGCTGAACGCCCCTTTTGCAGTTGAGGCTACAGAGAAAGGGACTGGAGAATCTCTGTCCTTAGTCCATTTCTCTGCTACTTCACCAAAGCCCCTTCTAAAAAATAGTAAACATTTTTTAAAAAAAATTATAAAAACAAATAACATATATTTTTTTTAACCACTTGACCACTGGGCACTTAAACACCCTTAATAATCAGACCAATTTTCAGCTTTCGGTGCTCTCGCATTTTGAATGACAATTACTCAGTCATGCAACACTGGACCTATATGAAATTTTTGTCCTTTTTTTCACACAAATAGAGCTTTCTTTTGGTGGTATTTAATCACCGCTGGGTTTTTAATTTTTTGTGCTATAAAAGAAAAAATACCGAAAATTCTGTAAAAAAACGAATTTTTCTTTGTTTCTGTTAGAAAATTTAGCAGATTAGTAATTTTTTCTTCATAAATTTTGGCCAAAATTTATACTACTACATATCTTTGGTAAAAATAAGTACAAATTGGTGGATATTATTTGGTCTTTGTGAAAGTTATAGAGTCCACAAGCTATGGTGCCAATATCTGAAAATTGATCACACCTGAAGGACTGACGGCCTATTTCAATTCTTGAGACCCTAACATGCCAGAAAAGTACAAATACCCCCCAAATGACCCCTTTTTGGAAAGAAGACATTCCAAGGTATTTAGTAAGAGGCATGATGAGTTTTTTGAAGTTGTCATTTTTTCCCACAATTCTTTGCAAAATCAAGTATCTTTTTACTTTTTTTTTTTTTTTTCACAAAATTGTCATATTATCAGGTTATTTCTCACACACAGCATATGCATACCACAAATTACACCCCAAAACACATTCTGCTATTACTCCCGAGTATGGTGATACCACATGTGTGAGACTTTTACACAGCGTGGCCACATACAGAGGCCCAACATGCATGGAGCGCCATCAGGTGTTCTGGAGCACCCAGGACAATTCTGACATTTCTCTCCTACATGTAAAAATCATCATTTATTTGCTAGAAAATTACATAGAACTCCAAAACATTATATATGTTTTTTTAGCAAACACCCTGGAGAATACAATGGTGGTCTTTGCAACTTTTTATCTCGCACGGTATTTGCGCAGTAATTTTTCGAATGCTTTTTTTTGGAAAAAAAACTGTTTTGTGCTTAAAAAAAAAAAAACACAGTAAAGTTAGCCCAATTTTTGCATAATGTGAAAGATGAAGTTACGCTGAGTAAATAGATACCTAATATGTCACTCTTCAAAATTGCACACGCTCGTGGAATGGCGGCAAACGTCGCTACTTAAAAATCCCCATAGGCGACGATTTACATTTTTTTTACTGGTTATATGTTTTGAGTTACAGAGGAGGTCTAGGGCTAGAATTATTTCTCTCGCTCTAACGTTCGCAGCGATACCTCACATGTGTGGTTTGAACACCGTTTTCATATGTGGGCGGGACTTACGCATGCGTTCGCTTCTGCATGCGAGCACATGGGGACAGGGGCGCTTTCAAAAAAACATTTTTTTTTATTGTTCATTTTACTTTATTTATTTTAGTTTGACATTTTTTTCCCCAAAAATAATTTTTTTGATCACTTTTATTCCTATTACAAGGAATGTAAACATCCCTTGTAATAGGAATATGGCATGACAGGTCCTCTTTACAGTGAGATGTGGGGTCAATAAGACCCACATCTCACCTCTAAGCTGGGAAGCCTGAAAAAAAAAAAGATTCTGGCTTTGATCGTATTAGCGATTCGGTAGAAGCACCGGAGGGCGGAGGGCGGCGGGAGATGTCTATGGCTGGGTATTGCAGGGTATCACCGACTATGGCTGGGTATCTCAGAGCATGGTGTTGCAGAGTACTGCGTTGCAGAGCATTTCAGGGTATTGGCGGGTGTTGCAGAGCATTGCAGAGTGTTGTAGGGTATTGGCGGGTGTTGCAGAGCATTGCAGAGTGTTGCAGGGTATCGGCGGGGGTTGCAGAGCATTGCAGAGTGTTGCAGGGTATCGGCGGGGGTTGCAGAGCATTGCAGAGTGTTGCAGGGTATTGGCGGGGGTTGCAGAGCATTGCAGAGTGTTGCAGGGTATTGGCGGGTGTTGCAGAGTGTTGCAGGGTATTGCAGAGCGTTGCGGAGTGTTGCAGGGCATTGCGGAGTGTTGCAGGGCATTGCGGAGTGTTGCAGGGCATTGCGGAGTGTTGCAGGGCATTGCGGAGTGTTGCAGGGCATTGCGGAGTGTTGCAGGGCATTGCGGAGTGTTGCAGGGCAATGCGGAGTGTTGCAGGGCAATGCGGAGTGTTGCAGGGCAATGCAGAGTGTTGCAGGGCAATGCAGAGTGTTGCAGGGCAATGCAGAGTATTTGCAGGGAATTGCAGAGTATTTGCAGGGAATTGCAGAGTAATGCAGACTATTTGCAGGGAATTGCAGAGTAATGCAGAGTATTTGCAGGGAATTGAGGGGTTAATTTTCGGTGAGCAGCGATGTGGGCACTGCAGATGCAGCCCACATCGCTGCTGACACCGATCTCTTCCCCCTCCGCTGTACCGATCGGTACAGAGAGGGGAGGGAGGAACCGGCGTCATAACATGACGCCGGCTTGTTTACAAGTGATCACTCCGTCATTTGACGGAGCGATCACGTGGTAAACGGCCGCGATGAGCGGCCGTTTACCGTGATTCGTGATGCGCCGGGTCCACTGGACCCAGCGGTCACGGATGCTCTCGTGTGCGCGCCCCAGGGGGCGCGCGAGAGCAGAATTCTGGGAGGCCGTTAATTAACGGCCTCTCAGAGTTAAACAACCACCCTGAAGCCGTTAATCGGCAATGGGCGGTTGTTAAGTGGTTAAATAATAAAAACAAAAAACTACTGCCACCAATCTCATTTCTACTGACACCAGCCAATGCTCTACTGCACATGTGTGTTTGAGCTTTGGGGCGCACACCCTAATGCAATAGGCTGTGTACACCTATGATATAAATACATATATATATATATATATATATATATATATATATACACACACACACACACAGTTGTGCTCATAAGTTTACATACCCTGGCATTATTTATGATTTCTTGGAGACACGTGCACTGACAAAAAATGTGTTTGTTTTAGTTTCATTCGTTCTTTTTTTATTTATTTTTTTGAGTCATTTGTTATAATCGCAATTCGTAAATTTGTACATTCGTACATTCGTAAATTTTTCAATTTGTAAATTCGTAAATTTGTACATTTGTTCATTCGTAAATTTGTATATTTGTAAATTCGTAAATTCATAAATTCATACATTCGTAAATTAGAAAATTCGGAAATTTGGAAATTCGAAATCCGAAAACCCGGAAATTTGAAAATCTGAAATAGTAAGTAGAAATTAGACATGTGCAATTCGTTTTGTTCTGAATTCGTTTTATAATGAATTTTGACAAATTTGTTAACAAATTTTTCCGAATATACATAAATTTGAAAATTTGCACATTCGGAAATCTGAAATGATGATTAACTAATAATAACTTGCCTATTAAATTCTAGGAATTGTCATTTCCTTTCAAATTTGGATGTAACGAATACGAATTTATCCCAAGTTACAAATTATCCGAAATAACGAATGCCGCATCTAAACAAATAGAACGGAAAAAATTAATAATAAATAATTATAATAAAAAGTTTTTATTATTGTTACTTATTATTATTAGTTCATTACGCTCCATTCGTTTGGATACGACATTCGTTATTTTGGATATTTCATAACTTCGGATAAATTTGTATTAGTTATGTTTGCTAATAGTGATGGACGAACTTCCGACGGGACGTTTCGCGAAAGCGAAATGCGAACGGACCCAAACGTTCGCGAAACCGAACGTTCGCCGCGGGCCCCATTGACTTCAATGGGAGGCGAACTTTGCAAACCTTCATGTCGAATTTGCGGCCACGTGGTAATTATTAGGGGGTAAAACGTAGTCCCACCATCTGGACAATGACATAATACATGTATGAGGTGAATTTGGGATCGATAACTACAAGCATTTTTATTTTATTTGGGAAATTGTTCTAACAATTCAGGACTATGGAGCTAATGAAGGCAATGGAGGAGAGGGAAGGTCAGGGACCAGGGTAGGCAAAGAAGAGGGTGCAGGAGATGATCACCAGCAGCGTGACATACCGGAATGACACATGCACCGTGATAGAGGCATCTGACAGCAGCACCGTAATACAGAGCACTGACAGCAGCACCGTGACATACAGCGCTGACAGCAGCACCGTGACATACAGCGCTGACAGCAGCACCGTGACATACAGCGCTGACAGCAGCACCGTGACATACAGCGCTGACAGCAGCACCGTGACATACAGCGCTGACAGCAGCACCGTGACATACAGCGCTGACAGCAGCACCGTGACATACAGCACTGACAGCAGCACCGTAAGCAGCCCCAGGAGGAAGTCAGCACAGCACAGGGATGGTGTGATCCCCTCATAATAAGAACCCCCAGGAGGAAGTCAGCACAGCACAGGGATAGTGTGATCCCTTCATAATAAGAACCCCCAGGAGGAAGTCAGCACAGCACAGGGATATCATAAGCAGCCCCAGTAGAAATATGACACCGCTCAACCTCTTCAAAGAGGAGGGTAGGGGCATATAGTACGGTGTGCTTTTTTGGGTCAAGGAAGTGAGCAGACTGTACGTCAGTCCCTATACCGCTGAAGGACTGCTGCAGTATAGGGCAGCGGTCAGCAGTGGTGCACGTCAACCCTATCTATTGTGGACCTATAGCGGTCCTTACAGAACAGCAGACTGTACCGCACTCAAGCCTATGTACCGTAGCACCCTATACCAAGTTACCAGTCCTTATAAGAACTTTTGTGGACCAAGCAGGTTGTGTATTAGTGTTTAGCAGACTGTACGTCAGTCCCTATACCGCTGAAGGACTGCTGCAGTATAGGGCAGCGGTCAGCAGTGGTGCACGTCAACCCTATCTATTGTGGACCGATAGCGGTCCTTACAGAACAGCAGACTGTACCGCACTCAAGCCTATGTACCGTAGCACCCTATACCAAGTTACCAGTCCTTATAAGAACTTTTGTGGACCAAGCAGGTTGTGTATTAGTGTTTAGCAGACTGTACGTCAGTCCCTATACCGCTGAAGGACTGCTGCAGTATAGGGCAGCGGTCAGCAGTGGTGCACGTCAACCCTATCTATTGTGGACCGATAGCGGTCCTTACAGAACAGCAGACTGTACCGCACTCAAGCCTATGTACCGTAGCACCCTATACCAAGTTACCAGTCCTTATAAGAACTTTTGTGGACCAAGCAGGTTGTGTATTAGTGTTTAGCAGACTGTACGTCAGTCCCTATACCGCTGAAGGACTGCTGCAGTATAGGGCAGCGGTCAGCAGTGGTGCACGTCAACCCTATCTATTGTGGACCGATAGCGGTCCTTACAGAACAGCAGACTGTACCGCACTCAAGCCTATGTACCGTAGCACCCTATACCAAGTTACCAGTCCTTATAAGAACTTTTGTGGACCAAGCAGGTTGTGTATTAGTGTTTAGCAGACTGTACGTCAGTCCCTATACCGCTGAAGGACTGCTGCAGTATAGGGCAGCGGTCAGCAGTGGTGCACGTCAACCCTATCTATTGTGGACCGATAGCGGTCCTTACAGAACAGCAGACTGTACCGCACTCAAGCCTATGTACCGTAGCACCCTATACCAAGTTACCAGTCCTTATAAGAACTTTTGTGGAACAAGCAGGTTGTGTGTTAGTGATTAGCAGACTGTACGTCAGTCCCTATACCGCTGAAGGACTGCTGCAGTATAGGGCAGCGGTCAGCAGTGGTGCACGTCAACCCTATCTATTGTGGACCGATAGCGGTCCTTACAGAACAGCAGACTGTACCGCACTCAAGCCTATGTACCGTAGCACCCTATACCAAGTTACCAGTCCTTATAAGAACTTTTGTGGAACAAGTGAGTTGTGAATGTTTAGCAGACTGCAGCAGAAGGGCAGCAGTCAAGTATAATATCCTTTCTATATTTGGAAGAAAGAATATTATACATGTACAAGCCTATTACTGTACCACTGATACCAGTCCTGAAAAGAACCTTTGTGGAACTAATAATAACAGCAAGTCTTTAAAATTACCCTCACTGCCTGACAACACTGCTTCCTTCCTGTCCCTATACAAATTGGCAAAAAAAGAGAACGATTAGTGGTTACTGGAACAGCTCTTTTGTGGACCTTGATAGTAACAGCTAATGATGATGATGATGATGATGATGATGAAAGACTAATCTGGCTGTCCCTGTAGCATACACCGTCCTTTCCCTTTCTCTAAACTAACAAAAGACACTCAGGCTGCTGCAAGAATCAGCAGCACAGCAAACCTATCAACACCTAACACCTATACCAGTCCTGAAAAGAACTTTTGTGTACCAAATAGCTAGTGGTTTATCTCTCCCTACTCCACACAGGAACCTGTCCCTATCGTAACAGAAGAAAGAATGTAAAATGGCCACCGGATCGGGTGTATTTATAGGTTAGGGGGAATGTCCAAGTGTCCATGTGCTGTCATGTCTCAATTGGCTGTCCTGTATCACATGATAAACGTGTCACCAAAGGTTAAAGTTCTTGTATACATTAAACACGTAAGTCCGCCGCGGCGAACGACGGAAAAAGGCGTTCGAACGTGCGGACCGCGAATGTCGGAAATTCGCCGCGAAACGACCGCCGGGCGAAACGTTCGTCCATCACTATTTGCTAACAGCCAAATTTGAAAGGAAATGACAATACCTAGAATTTAATAGGCAAGTTATTATTAGTTAATCATCATTTCAGATTTCCGAATGTGCAAATTTTCAAATTTATGTATATTCGGAAAAATTTGTTAACAAATTTGTCAAAATTCATTATAAAACGAATTCAGAACAAAACGAATTGCACATGTCTAATTTCTTGGCCATTTTTCAGAGACTATGAATGATAACACAAAAACTTTTCTTTCACTCGTGGTCAGTGTTTGGCTGAAGCAATTTATTATCAATCAACTGTGTTTACTCTTTTTAAATCATAATCACAACAGAAACTACCCAAATGCCCCTGATCATAAATTGACATACCCCGGTGATTTTGGCCTGATAACATGCACACAAGCTGACACAAAGGGGTTTGAATGGCTATTAAAGGGAACCATCCTCACCTGTGATCTGTTTGCTTGTAATTAGTGTTTGTGTATAAAAGGTCAATGAGTTTCTGGACTCCTGACAGACCCTTGCATCTTTCATCCAGTGCTGCACTGACGTTTCTGGATTCTGAGTCATGGGGGGGAAAGCAAAAAGAATTGTCAGAGGATCTGCGGGAAAAGGTAGTTGAACTGTATAAAACAGGAAAGGGGTATAAAAAGATATCCAAAGGAATTGAGAATGCCAATCAGCAGTGTTCAAACTCTAATCAAGAAGTGGAAAATGAGGGGTTCTGTTGAAACCAAACCACGGTCAGGTAGACCAACTAAAATTTCAGCCACAACTGCCAGGAAAATAGTTTGGGATGCAAAGAAAACCCAACAAATAACTTCAGGTGATATACAGGACTCTCTGAAAACATGTGGTTGTTTCAAAATGCACAATAAGGAGGCACTTGAAGAAAGATGGGCTGCATGGTCGAGTCGCCAAAAGAAAGCCATTACTACGCAAATGCCACAAAGTATCCCGCTTACAATACACCAAACAGCACAGAGATGAGCCTCAAACCTTCCGGCACAAAGTCATTTGGAGTGATGAGACCAAAATGTAGCTTTTTGGCCACAACCATAAACACTACATTTGGAGAGGAGTCAACAAGGCCTATGACAAAAGGTCCACCATCCCTACTGTGAAACACGGAGGTGGAATACTGATGTTTTGGGGATGCATGAGCTACAAAGGCACAGAAAATGTTGGTCAAAATTGATGGCAAGATGAATACAGTCTGTTATCAAAAAAATACAGGCGGAACATTTGTATTAATCAGCCAGGAAGCTGCGCATGGGACGTCCTTGGACATCCCAACATGACAATCGTCCAAAACACAAGGCGAAGTCCACCTGTCCTTGGCTACAGAAGAATAAAGTGAAGGTTCTGGAGTGGCCATCTCGGTTTCCTGACCTCAATATCATTGAGATCTCAAAATGAGTCGTTTATGCAAGGCTGCCCACAAATTTACAGGAACTGGAGGCTCTTTGCCAAGAGGAATGGGCAGCTTTACCAACTGATAAACATTCAACCAGCACAGGAAATAGTATAATAATAATCTTTTTTTTTTTGCTCAATTGAGGCAAAACTACACTGCAGTCATTCACTAGATGGCAATGATTATTCTCTATGATACATTACGCCATCTAGTGGCCAAAAGTGGTTTTATCTCTTTTAAATCAATGAGAAACTTTCAAACAGCATAGGAAATCGCCTTATAACATTCACTTTTGTGCCCCATTTGCACAAAATGAGTGTTGGTTGTTATGCAAACAATCATTTTTTCTGCATGCAATGCACGTTAACAAGCACTGTGGTTCTATGTGTTTCTGGCACCGCACCACATTTTATAAATATATTAATCCTATATCTTTTTTACTTCTTTTTTTTTTCTTTTTCCATTCTATGAAGTTTGCACGCACATCTTCAGATTCCTAAAGAGGATAAGAAAAGTCCTTGTTCTATCTCCTATTAAGATATTTTTACCTTCTCTATGTCACAATAGAGGAAGGTTTCCTGCCACACGTATACAACAAATACGTTCCCTATGGCCGCGTATTGTTTGCTATTTCTAGGTTGTTGGTCCCCCCCCAAGTACAAAGTGGGGCAGGAAGTTTAAAATGCATCATAAAAGTAGCCGGAGACAATAAGTGCCGTCCATGCCAAAAGAGCGGCAACGGCAAAAAACACCTTTTTCAGGTTCCTGGCGCAAGGCGAGCCTGCAGACCGTCCGCGGATACTATTGTAGGTCATAAGAATAGAGGAGAAACCGGGAGGGGGGGGGAGGGGGTGTCCTTGAGAGGGGGCCAAGAAATGACCCAGAATCTATCTCTGCACATGGGACTAAAATTTCCATACAATTCGAGGAGGGGGCGAAGTATCCAAACAATCCCTTATCTGTCATTTGCTCGGAGAGGGACAGTCGTATCGACAACAAGTGGATCCCTCGGGGCGAATGTTCGGAATGTAATACAGAGAACTATTATAAGACAAGAGGAATATCATACAAGAATGTATCTAATGACCTTATTATTAATATTCACCATTGAACAATAACTACAGAAATAGCCAATCGAGGGCCATCAACTTCCTACTTGCCACTGGTCCTTAAAGTAGACCTATTATCAGGTACATTCGTTCGTTCATTCGGGATCAGTAAATGTATGTCGGGTAATGTAACTTTGTAACACTTCCAGGTATTTATTGCCATCATTGTACCCGCCTGATAATACTTCAATGTCTCTTTATCCAGAAGTACGGAGCCATCTTTACTATTGATTGGACACCGGGCAAATGTTTTCTTAACCCCTCCCATACAATTTCACTCCCCAACCCAACATCCCGAAAAATAAACAATACTATCCCCCCATATTACCACCATAATTATATAGGACCCCCCATATTACCCCCATCATTATATAGGACCGCCCCATATTACCCCCGTCATTATAGAGGACCCACTCCCTCATACTACCCCATCATCATACAGGACCCCCTCATGCTACCCCCATCATTATACAGCCCCTCCCCTCATACTACCCCCATTATTACACAGGACCCCCCTCCCACTTACTACTCCCCTCATTACACAGGACCCCCTCCCCCATACTATCCCCCATCATTACACAAGACCCTCTCCCCCTTACTACTCCCATCATTACACAGGACCCCCTCTCCCGTACTACCCCCATCATTACAGAGAATCCACCTCCCCATTCTACCCCAGTAATTACCAGGACCCTTTCCCCATACTACACCCCATCTTTATACAGGACCCCCCCATACTACCCCCATCATTTCACAGGTTCCCCCTCCCCCATATCATTGCAAGGACCCCCCTCCCCATACTATCCCCATCATCATACAGGACCCCCTCATGCTACCCCATCATTATACAGCCCCTCCCCTCATACTACCCCCATTATTACACTGGACCCCCCTCCCACTTACTACTCCCCTCATTACACAGGGCCCCCTCCCCCATACTATCCCCCATCATTACACAAGACCCTCTCCCCCTCACTACTCCCATCATTTCACAGGTCCCCCCTCCCCCATATCATTGCAAGGACCCCCCTCCCCATACTATCCCCATCATCATACAGGACCCCCTCATGCTACCCCCATCATTATACAGCCCCTCCCCTCATACTACCCCCATTATTACTCAGGACCCCCCTCCCACTTACTACTCCCCTCATTACACAGGACCCCCTCCACCATACTATCCCCCATCATTACACAAGACCCTCTCCCCCTTACTACTCCCATCATTACACAGGACCCCCTCCCCCATACTATCCCCCATCATTACACAAGACCCTCTCCCCCTTACTACTCCCATCATTTCACAGGTTCCCCCTCCCCCATATCATTGCAAGGACCCCCCTCCCCATACTATCCCCATCATCATACAGGACCCCCTCATGCTACCCCCATCATTATACAGCCCCTCCCCTCATACTACCCCCATTATTACACAGGACCCCCTCCCACTTACTACTCCCCTCATTACACAGGACCCCCTCCCCCATACTATCCCCAATCATTACACAAGACCCTCTCCCCCTTACTACTTCCATCATTACACAGGACCCCCTCCCCCATACTATCTCCCATCATTACACAAGACCCTCTCCCCCTTACTACTCCCATCATTACACAGGACCCCCTCTCCCATACTACCCCCATCATTACAGAGGATCCACCTCCCCATTGTACCCCGGTAATTACCAGGACCCTTTCCCCATACTACACCCCAACTTTATACAGGACCCTCCCCATATTACCCCCATCATTTCACAGGTTCCCCCTCCCCCATATCATTGCAAGGACCCCCCTCCCCATACTATCCCAATCATCATACAGGACCCCCTCATGCTACCCCCCTCATACTACCCCCATTATTACACCGGACCCCCCTCCCACTTACTACTCCCCTCATTACACAGGACCCCCTCCCCCATACTATCCCCCATCATTACACAAGACCCTCTCCCCCTTACTACTCCCATCATTACACAGGACTAGGGATGAGCTTCGTGTTCGAGTCGAACGCATGTTCGACTCGAACATCGGTCGTTCGTGCGTTCGCCGAATTCCGAACGTTTGGGCCGTTCGCGGCAAAATTCGTGTGGCCCACAATGCATTGCGATGGCGCAATGCATTGCTGTCTCACGATTGGCCAAGCATGCACTGTGACCCCGCATGCTTGGCCAATCGCAGCGCCAGTAGCGAGGAGAGCAATGGTTGGCCACAGGCATCCTGCCTGTGGCCAATCATAGCTCAGGCTGTGTAGTGCACGCCCCACACTATATAAAGCTGCCTTTCAGGCGGCCTCGTGTAGTGTTTGTTAGCATCTGAAGCAGTGGGTGTTCTGTGTACCTTCAACACAGTTACACACCAATCGTTTTTGGCTGATTTACTATTTTGCTCTTGTGTAGTGGTTACTGTCTGTGCCCTGACCGCAGTATACACCACTATATTCACCTCACCTATATAGCTAGTGATCTAGCTTTAATAATAGAGCTTGCAGTCAGTAGTGTTAGTGCGTGCTGTCTGCGTGCTCTGTACCCAGTACATACCACTATATACACCTACAAAGCTGTTCTCTATTTGAGCCCGATTGTCATTTGCTGGAGTTATTGGAAGTTGTGTGTGCCTCCAGCACAGCACAGTATACATCTGTATATACCCCTTTAACTCTGCTGTTTTCTTGTTATTGTCTGCGTGCCCTGACCGCAGTATACACCGTGATATTCACCTCACCTATATAGCTAGTGGTCCATCTTTAATAATAGAGCTTGCAGTCAGTAGTGTCACTCAGGAGATAGTGCGTGCTGTGTGCGTGCTCTGTACCCAGTACATACCGCTATTATCCACCTACATAGCTGTTCTCTATTTGGGCCCGATTGGCATCTGCGGGAGTTATTGGAAGTTGTGTGTGCCTCCAGCACAGCACAGTATACATCTGTATATACCCCTTTAACTCTGCTGTTCTATAAAAAAGGCATCTGCAGGAGTTAGTGGGTGTTGTGTGCCTCCAGCACAATATAAACTACCCAACTACTGTTTTACCCAACTCCCTTCAGGCCATTACCATGTCTGGAAGGCCAGCAAGGAGAGGCAGACAGGCGCGAGCCGATAAAAGAGGGCAAGCAGGCTCTGTGTCTAGAGACAACAGTGCTGGTCGTGGACGCGGTGCATTGTCATCAGCACGTGGCCATGGGACATGCTTGTCCTTCTTTTCGGCAGCTGGACATGTTGAGCCGCAACATGCCAACGACTTGGTAGAGTGGATGACCAAGCCCTCTTCATCCTCCTCATCCTCTCTCACCCAGTCTCAGGGTAGTAGAAAAGCAGCTGCCAACACATCGTCGTCCCTCCTCTCAATGTCATCATCAGTGACTCCTTCCCTAGACCCACCACGTCCTCCTGAGGAGTCTCCTGAACTCTTTGAGCACAGTGTTGGGTACATGCTCCAGGAGGATGCCCAGTGTTTGGTGGGCTCTGATGATGACACTCAGCTAGAGGAAGGCAGTAGCGTGAGCACAGAGAGAGGGGATACTCAAGAAGGACAGCAATCTGGCAGTCATGTTCCACAAGCTGCAGCATACTGCCAGGTTTGCTACAGCGATGAAGAGGGAGGGGATGATGAGGGCACTGACTCCACGTGGGTGCCTGGAAGGAGGGAGGAGGAGGAGGAGGAGGCACATGTCCAACGAGGCAGGATGCCCTCCGGGGGCCAGCTTAGGGGCAGCACACCGACTGAATCACACCGCAGAGCTCCGCCTGCGCAGAGCGCTTCCTCTGCGCAGAGCGCTTCCTCTGCGCGTTATTCTAAAAGTTCTTTGGTGTGGGCCTTTTTTGAGACAAGTGCATCAGATCGCACCGCTGCTATTTGCAACATATGTCTCAAGCGTATCTCACGTGGCCAAAACATCAGCCGCTTGGGCACCACATGCTTGACCAGACATATGTTGACCTGCCATGCAGCTCGTTGGCAAGCATACCTCAAAGACCCACACCAAAGAACAAAGCGGACCTCTCCTTGCTCCTCATCAGCTGGCATCTCCAACCCCACTAGACCTTCAGTCCTCTCTGAAACCTGCTCTGAGAGGAATGAAGGTGTAGAATTAGGTGTGTCACAGCCAAGTGCTTCCGGGAACTCTGCTAGTGGTACATCCACGTCCGATTATAGCAGACAAATGTCCCTGCCCCAGCTGCTGGACCGGCGGAAGAAATTTACTCCCAGCCATCCACATGCCCAGCGGTTGAATGCTAGCTTGGCTAAATTGCTAGCACTTCAACTGCTGCCTTTTCAGTTGGTAGACTCGGCCCCCTTCCGTGAGTTTGTACAATGTGCGGTTCCTCAGTGGCAGGTCCCCAAACGCCACTTTTTCTCACGGAAGGCGATTCCGGCTCTCTACCGGCATGTGGAAGGCAATGTCCTTGCCTCGCTGGACAGGGCGGTCAGCGGTAAGGTGCATATTACCGCTGACTCATGGTCCAGCAGGCATGGACAGGGACGTTACCTGTCTTTCACGGCCCATTGGGTCACTCTCCTGGCTGCTGGGAAGGATGCAGGACAAGGTGCAGTAGTGTTGGAGGTTGTTCCGCCACCACGCCTCCAAAATGCTACTATTGGTTGTGACACACCTCTCTCCTCCACCCCCTCCTCTTCTTCTTCCTCCATGGCCTCTTCCAGTGCTCTGTCCTCAGAACCAGCGGTGCTCCGTAGGCGTTGCAGGGGCTACGCAAGTACGCAGGCAAAACGATGTCATGCCGTGCTTGCGCTGGTTTGTTTGGGGGACAGGAGCCACACTGGGGCGGATGTTTTGTCAGCTCTGCAGGGGCAGGCCGAGAGGTGGTTGACGCCACGCCAGCTTAAGCCAGGAATGGTGGTTTGCGACAATGGCACCAACCTCCTCTCCGCCCTCCGACAGGGACAACTGACCCATGTGCCCTGTGTAGCTCACGTCCTTAACCTGGTGGTGCAGCGGTTCTTGGGCAGGTACCCCGGCTTACAGGATGTCCTGAAACAGGCCAGGAGAGTCTGTGTGCATTTCCGCCGATCATTTAATGCCTGTGCTCGGCTGGCTGAGCTCCAAAAGGAGTTGAACCTGCCCAATAACCGCCTTATATGTGACATGCCCACCAGATGGAACTCAACATTGGCCATGCTGCAGCGGCTGCACACGCAGCAGAGGGCCATCAATGAGTACCTGTGCGACTACGGCACCAGGACAGGGTCAGGGGAGCTTGGTTTTTTCTCACCACGCCAGTGGGGCATGATCAGGGATGCATGCACTGTCCTGTCACCGTTTGAGGAGGCCACAAGGATGGTGAGCAGTGACAGTGCATGCATCAGTGACACTATACCTCTTGTCCACCTCTTGGAGCATATGCTGCGTGGAATAATGGACAGGGCACTTGAGGCAGAACAGAGGCAGGAAGAGGAGGACTTCCTTGCCTCTCAAGGCCCCCTTTATCCAGACAGTGTTCCTGCTGTGCCACCCATCACACAGGAAGAGGGTGAGGAGGAGGAAGAGGAGGAGGAGGATGATTGTGTCAGCATGGAGGTGGAGGCTGGCACTCAGCATCAGCAGCAGCAGTCTTATAGGGATGATTTACAGTCCCAAGAAACACGTGGACTTGTACGTGGCTGGGAGGAGGTAGCTGCGGATCATGTTGTCCTTAGTGACCCAGAGGACTCCGGACCGAATGCCTCAGCTAACCTACGCTGCATGGCCTCCCTGATCCTGCAAAGCCTGCGGAAGGATCCTCGTATTCTTCGGATCAAGGAGAGGGACCATTACTGGCTGGCCACTCTCCTTGATCCACGGTACAAGGGTAAGGTTGCCGACCTTATCTTGCCATCGCAGAGGGAGCAGAGGATGAGACATCTCCGGGAGGCCTTGCAGAAAGCTCTGTGCAACGCGTTCCCAGAGACTGGGAGGTCACAAACTCCTGGTCCTGGACAACGTGTTGCTGAGGCATCAGTCAGAAGGAGCGGTGGAGAAGGTGGCCGTCTGACTGATGCTTTCAGACAATTTTTTAGTCCGCAGCCCCAAGGTATGATTGGTTCCAGCACCCATCGCCAGCGTCTAATTTACATGGTGCAGGAATACCTAGGGGCAAGGTCAGACTTGGACACCTTTCCCACTGAAAATCCTCTGGCTTACTGGGTCTTGAGGATGGATCACTGGCCAGAGCTTGCACAGTATGCAATTGAGCTACTGGCCTGTCC
Source organism: Lithobates pipiens (assembly GCF_037356315.1). NCBI lineage: Eukaryota > Metazoa > Chordata > Amphibia > Anura > Ranidae > Lithobates > Lithobates pipiens. Next base: position 10,114,871 of record NW_027507788.1, on the reverse strand, counting down.
TGCATCCAGCGTTCTTTCGGAACGCACCTTCAGTGCTGCTGGTGGCTTCGTTACCGATCACAGGGTGCGCCTGTCCACCGAATCAGTTGATCGACTGACCTTCATCAAGATGAATCAGTCTTGGATCACCCACAGCTACCAAGCACCTGAAGCTGATGTAACCGAATAATTTTTTTTGAAATACCACATCCCTTCAAGACTGCCTATGCTGATGCTGAGTGACTGTCCTGTTATGTTGATTGTCTATCCTCTTCCTCCTCCGCTGATATGTTGGAAGAACATTTTTGGTTCTGGGTGATGCCAGCAGCCCAATTTTTCTGCCCCTGTTTAACAGGGGCGTTTAAGTACAATTTTTGATGCAATGCTTTGCAGCAGGGCTAATTCCTGCAATAAAACAAGAGTATATGGCAGAGGTTGCAGTGTGATGGCACCAGTGCCTAAGGCCCAATTTTTCTGCCCCTGTTTAACAGGGGCGTTTAAGTACAATTTTTGATGCAATGCTTTGCAGCAGGGCTAATTCCTGCAATAAAACTAGAGTGTATGGCAGAGGTTGCAGTGTGATGGCACCAGTGCCTAAGGCCCAATTTTTCTGCCCCTGTTTAACAGGGACATGTAATTACAATTCTTGATATAATATTTCACAGGAGGGCCCCTTCCTGTGCCCACCCAGAGTAACTGTGAGGACTTATAGTGTTGTGGCACCAGCACCACAACCACCAAAGGTCAATTTTTCTACCACTGTTCAACAATGGCATGTAATTACAATTCTTGATATAATCGTTCACAGCAGGGCGCTCCAGCGCCCACCAAGAGTCACTTTGAGGGCTTACAATGTTGTTGCAAAACCAACACCTTGTTCTGCCATTTCTGCAGAGCATATAGGGCAGGCCCCTACTTTCAAACATCCAATTTACAAACATCTCCTACTTGCAAACGGAAGGAGACAACAGCAAGTGAGATGAAAAAAGATGGACGACAAAACAAATTATACAGGGGTGATAACCCTTCCCTATGTTTTCCAAAAAGCTTAAAAATATTTTTTTTGACTGGAGCTACACTTTAAAAATGTACCAGTTGAAAATTACAAACAGATTCAACTTAACACAACAAACCTACACAGTCCCTGTCTTGTTTGCACCGCCTGTATACTTCTGTTCTGAGTATATAGGGCCTGGGGGCCACACGCATTTCCTTTTTTCAATATGGGTACAGGGTTCCCCTTAATATGCGTACAAGACCCAAATAGGCTGGTAATGGGCAGGGAGGGCTACCCATGGGATTTTTCTCAATGATTTTCAACCATATTGCAGGAACCAGATATAACATTAAAACCGCAAGCAGTTTTAAATGACGTTATTTCCGTTTAATGTCATTTTGTGCAGGGACTGTTCTAAACACGGGAAACACGTGGCACTTCACAGGCATACTACAGACACCCACCAGGCACCATATTTAAAGGAATATTTCACTTTTTTTTTTCACTTTAATCGTCATTAAAATCAGTGCTCCCGCCAAAACGGTAGTTTTTAAAACTTTTTTTTGCAGTGACCCATGTCCCCTGAGGCAGGAGGCAGGTCGCCAAACCCTTTTTAGGACACTATCTTGCATATTAGCCGTTAAAATTAGCACTTTCCAATTCGAACGTTCGAGTCCCATAGACTTCAATGGGGTTCTAACGTTCGTACCGAACGCGGGGTCCGTTCGAAAGTTCTGGTGCGAACCGAACCGGGGGGTGTTCGGCTCATCCCTACACAGGACCCCCTCTCCCGTACTACCCCCATCATTACAGAGGATCCACCTCCCCAATCTACCCTCATAATTACCAGGACCCTTTCCCCATTGTAAGGTGCGCCCCTCCTTGATTAGCTCGAGCTGGACTTTCACTGGAAAGTTCTCTTCAATCGATTGGCATGGTAATTCAAACAACCAAACGCTTTGAAACAGGTTTAATTCTGAATACCCCAAAAATCTTTATTTCCTGTTACCACTTTTATGTGCTTCAAACATTGCATTGTCAGCCAATCAGGATTAGACAAGAGATTCAAGACATAACCAATCATAAAACATTGACATTTAGTGCGTAATACATTAAGCAGAATTTTTAGGGGAATTTTTGATAAAAGGTCCCAAGACACATATGTATAAAAATATATTTCATGACCGTAAAACTGTCTACAATAATTTCATTTCACCTTATGGATATTTCCCACTTCCTATAAAATTCTAACAGCTAGCTCTGACCACAGAATACATCCTGTTTTGCACTTCAAAAATATCTTGCAAAAGTTTTGCAGGCAAAATCTATATATATATATATATATATATATATATATATATATATATATGCAAGCAGTTCCTAGTATAATAAAATGCCTTTTTAACCCCTGAAGCTCCTTACCCTTATATATTTCTAGTTTAAGCTTAAAGGGTGACTCTCCCCACCCTTACACCCATACTACCCCCATCTTTATACAGGACCCCCCCATACTACCCCCATAATTTCACAAGTTCCCCTCCTCCATATCATTGCACAGGACCTCCCTCCCCATACTGTCCCTATCATTACACAAGACCCCCTCCCCCCCATACTACTTCCATCATTTCACAGGACCCCCCTCCCCATACTACCCCCATCATTACACAGGACCCCCCATACTACTCCCATCATTACACAGGACCTCTCTCCCATACTATCCCTATCATTACACAGGATCTCCCCATACTACCCCTATCATTACACAGGACCCCCCCCCCCCCCATACTACTCCCATCATTACGCAGGACCTCTCTCCCATACTATCCCTATCATTACACAAGACCCCCCCATACTACTTCCATCATTTCACAGGACCCCCCTCCCCATACTACCCCCATCATTACACAGGACCCCCCATACTACTCCCATCATTACACAGGACCTTTCTCCCATACTATCCCTATCATTACACAGGATCTCCCCATACTACCCCTATCATTATACAGGACCCCCCTCCCCCATACTACTCCCATCATTACACAGAAACCCCCCCCCCCCATACTACCCCCTCATTACACAGGACCTCCCTTCTCCATACCACCCCCATCATTACACAGGGACCCCTCCCCCAAACTACCCCCATCATTACACAGGACCCCCCTTCTCCATACTACGCCCATCATTACACAGGAACCCCCCCCCCATACTACCCCCATCATTACACAGGACCTCCCTTCTCCATACCACCCCCATCATTATACAGGGACCCCTCCCCCAAACTACCCCCATCATTACACAGGACCCCCCTTCTCCATACTACGCCCATCATTACACAGGAACCCCATCCCCATACTACCCCCATCATTACACAGGACCTCCCCAAACTACCTCCATCATTACACAGGACCCCGCTCCCCCATACTACTCCCATCATTACACAGGAACCCCATCCCCATACTACCCCCATCATTACACAGGACCTCCCCAAACTATCTCCATCATTACACAGGACCCCGCTCCCCCATACTACTCCCATCATGACACAGGAACCCCTCCCCCATACTAGACCCATCATTACGCAGGAACCCCTCCCCCAAACTACCCCCATCATTACACAGGACCCCCCTTCTCCATACTACGCCCATCATTACACAGGAACCCCATCCCCATACTACCCCCATCATTACACAAGACCCCCCCAAACTACCTCCATCATTACACAGGACCCCCCTTCTCCATATTACCGCCATCATTACACAGGACCCCACTCCCCCATACTACTCCCATCATTACACAGGAACCCCTCCCCCATACTACCCCCATCATTACATAGGAGCTCCCCAAACTACCCCCATCATTGCACAGGACCCCCCTTCTCTATATTACCCCCATCATTACACAGGAACCCCTCCCCCCATACTACTCCCATCATTACACAAGACCTCCCCAAACTGCCCTCATCATTACACAGGACCCCCCTTCTCCATATTACCCCCATCATTACACAGGAACCCCTCCCCCATATTACTCCCATCATTACACATGATCTCCTCCCCTCCCTGCATTGTTGCCCCCCCCCAACCCCCTCAGCGTTCTCACCTTGATAGTGTCCAGGGGATGTCCTAACCCTATAATTATGCAGGTCCCCCTCCATCATACTGCCCCTATTAATACACAGGACCCCTCCCCATACTACCCCCTTCATTGCACAGGACCCCCCCCCATACTAACTTCATCATTACATAGGACCCCCCTAGCCCCATCATTACTCAGGCCCCCCTCCCTCCACAGCCCAATGCACTGCCCCCCACCCCCAGTGGTCTCAGATTTATCTAATATTTCATACTATGTTACCAGTATGTATTACATCCGGGATGACCCCATAGTATATTATTCTGGGATGTACGCTATGCTTGACTTTCAGGATGACCCCTCACTGATCAGCTGTAGACAATGAGGTACAAAGTAGACAATAACTATTATTCATATTTTTTTTGTCTGGGTTCGAAAGTTTATGAAAAACTCAAAAAGAAAGAGTTCCCCCCGCAGTTTACCTTTCTGCGTCTTCTGTAAACTCTTCTTGAACCCTTTGATTGCGTCTTTAGCTTTCATCTATTTCAAAGTCTGAAGAACGACTTGGGATGTGATGAGAAGAGGATGGAAGGGTCAGAGAGACCATCAAGAATTAATTCCCCCCCCCCCCTCATGTCTGCTATACAACAGCCCATTTACGCTGCAGGTAAGGGAACACATGTTCAAGGCAGGCATGATGGTGTGGGCTTTAGGGGTTCAAAACAGACAGTGAGGAGGTAACATGCCACCCCTTACCACTTGTCAAACGCCCTGTGAAAAGCAATCCACCTTGGTTCACTCTTCAGAGGGCTAAAATGAGTGTCAACTAACCCTTATTACAGTGACTGACGTGCTCTGCTGCGCCATCTATATTCTGCATGCAGAACTACTCCTTCTGAAAAAGTTCCCCTTTAGTGATTCCTTAAGTCCTCCTTTTTCAAAGTACTCCCTTATGTCCTCCTCTTCGAGTGCTCCCCTTATGTCCTCCTCTTCCAGAGTGCCCCTTATGTCCTCCTCTTCCAGAGTGTACCCTTATATCCTCCTCTTGCAGAGTGCCCCCTTATGTCCTTCTCTTCCAGACTGCCCCCTTATGTCCTCCTCTTCCAGAGTGCTCCCTTATGTCCTCCTCTTCCAGACTGCCCCCTTATGTCCTCCTCTTCCAGACTGCCCCCTTATGTCCTCCTTTTGCAGAGTGCCCCCTTATGTCCTCCTCTTCCAGACTGCCCCCTTATATCCTCCTCTTGCAGAGTGCCCCCTTATGTCCTTCTCTTCCAGACTGCCCCCTTATGTCCTCCTCTTCCAGAGTGCTCCCTTATGTCCTCCTCTTCCAGAGTGCCCCCTTATGTCCTCCTCTTCCAGAGTGCCCCCTTATGTCCTCCTCTTCCAGACTGCCCCCTTATGTCCTCCTCTTCCAGAGTGTCTCCTTATGTCCTCCTCTTCCAGCGTGCCCCCTTATGTCCTCCTCTTCCAGAGTGCCCCCTTATGTCCTCCTCTTCCAGAGTGCCCCCTTATGTCCTCCTCTCCCAGAGTGCTCCCTTATGTCCTCCTCTTCCAGAGTGTCCCCTTATGTCCTCCTCTCTCAGAGTCCTCCTATTCCAGAGTGCCCCCTTATGTCCTCCTCTTCCAGAGTGTCTCCTTATGTCCTCCTCTTCCAGAGTGCCCCCTTATGTCCTCCTCTTCCACAGTGTCTCCTTATGTCCTCCTCTTCCAGAGTGCCCCCTTATGTCCTCCTCTTCCAGAGTGTCTCCTTATGTCCTCCTCTTCCAGAGTGCCCCCTTATGTCCTCCTCTTCCAGAGTGTCTCCTTATGTCCTCCTCTTCCAGAGTGTCCCCTTAAGTCCTCCTCTTCCAGAGTGCCCCCTTATGTCCTCCTCTTCCAGAGTGTCTCCTTATGTCCTCCTCTTCCAGAGTGCCCCCTTATGTCCTCCTCTTCCACAGTGTCTCCTTATGTCCTCCTCTTCCAGAGTGCCCCCTTATGTCCTCCTCTTCCAGAGTGTCTCATTATGTCCTCCTCTTCCAGAGTGCCCCCTTATTTCCTCCTCTTCCAGAGTGTCTCCTTATGTCCTCCTCTTCCAGAGTGTCTCCTTATGTCCTCCTCTTCCAGAGTGTCCCCTTATGTCCTCCTCTTCCAGAGTGCCCCCTTATGTCCTCCTCTTCCAGAGTGCCCCCTTATGTCCTCCTCTTCCAGAGTGCCCCCTTATGTCCTCCTCTTCCAGAGTGTCTCCTTATGTCCTCCTCTTCCAGAGTGCCCCCTTATGTCCTCCTCTTCCACAGTGTCTCCTTATGTCCTCCTCTTCCAGAGTGCCCCCTTATGTCCCCCTCTTCCAGAGTGCCCCCTTATTTCCTCCTCTTCCAGACTGCCCCCTTATGTCCTCCTCTCTCAGAGTGCCCCCTTATGTCCTCCTCTTCCACAGTGTCTCCTTATGTCCTCCTCTTCCAGAGTGCCCCCTTATGTCCTCCTCTTCCAGAGTGCCCCCTTATGTCCTCCTCTTCCAGAGTGCCCCCTTATGTCCTCCTCTTCCAGAGTGTCTCCTTATGTCCTCCTCTTCCAGAGTGCCCCCTTATGTCCTCCTCTTCCACAGTGTCTCCTTATGTCCTCCTCTTCCAGAGTGCCCCCTTATGTCCTCCTCTTCCAGAGTGTCTCCTTATGTCCTCCTCTTCCAGAGTGTCCCCTTATGTCCTCCTCTCTCAGAGTGCCCCTTTATGTCCTCCTCTTCCAGAGTGCCCCTTTATGTCCTCCTCTTCCAGAGTGCCCCCTTATGTCCTCCTCTTCCAGAGTGCCCCCTTATGTCCTCCTCTTCCAGAGTGCCCCCTTATGTCCTCCTCTTCCAGAGTGCCCCCTTATGTCCTCCTCTTCCAGAGTGCCCCCTTATGTCCTCCTCTTCCAGAGTGCCCCCTTATGTCCTCCTCTTCCACAGTGTCTCCTTATGTCCTCCTCTTCCAGACTGCCCCCTTATGTCCTCCTCTCTCAGAGTGCTCCCTTATGTCCTCCTCTTCCAGAGTGCCCCCTTATGTCCTCCTCTTCCAGAGTGTCTCCTTATGTCCTCCTCTTCCAGAGTGCCCCCTTATGTCTTCCTCTTCCAGAGTGTCTCCTCATGTCCTCCTCTTCCAGAGTGTCCCCTTATGTCCTCCTCTTCCAGAGTGCCCCCTTATGTCCTCCTCTTCCAGAGTGCCCCCTTATGTCCTGCTCTTCCACAGTGTCTCCTTATGTCCTCCTCTTCCAGAGTGCCCCCTTATGTCCTCCTCTTCCAGAGTGCCCCCTTATGTCCTCCTCTCCCAGAGTGCCCCCTTATGTCCTCCTCTCCCAGAGTGCCCCCTTATGACCTCCTCTTCCAGTGTACCCCCTTATGTCCTCCTCTCCCAGAGTACCCCCTTATGTCCTCCTCTCCCAGAGTGCCCTCTTATGTCCTCCTCTCCCAGAGTGCCCCCTTATGTCCTCCTCTCTCAGAGTGCCCCCTTATGTCCTCCTCTCTCAGAGTGCCCCCTTACGTCCTCCTCTTCCAGAGTGCCCCCTTACGTCCTCGTCTTCCAGAGTGTCTCCTTATGTCCTCCTCTTCCAGAGTGCCCCCTTATGTCCTCCTCTCCCAGAGTGCCCCCTTATGTCCTCCTCTTCCAGAGTGCCCCCTTATGTCCTCCTCTTCCAGAGTGCCCCCTTATGTCCTCCTCTTCCAGAGTGCCCCCTTATGTCCTCCTCTTCCAGAGTGCCCCCTTATGTCCTCCTCTCCCAGAGTGCTCCCTTATGTCCTCCTCTTCCAGAGTGCCCCCTTACGTCCTCCTCTTCCAGAGTGCCCCCATAGGTCCTCCTCTTCCAGAGTGTCCCCTTACTTCCTTCTCTTCCAGAGTGCCCCCTTATGTCCTCCTCTCCCAGAATGCCCCCTTTACATTCTAATCTTCCAGAGTGTCCCCTTACGTCCTCCTCTTCCAGAGTGTCCCCTTACGTCCTCCTCTTCCAGAGTGTCCCCTTACGTCCTCCTCTTCCAGAGTGTCCCCTTACGTCATCTTTTTCCAGAGTGGCCCCTTACTTCCTCCTCTTCCAGAGTGCCCCCTTACGTTGTAATCTTCCAGAGTGCCCCTGATACCGCGTACACACGACTGGATTTTTCAACAGCAAAGGTCCGAAGGAACGAATCTGGCGGACAATTCGATCGTGTGTGGGCTCCATCGGACCTTTGCTGTCCAAAAATCTGATGGACTTAGAACATGTTTCAATTTTTTTCGCCGGAGCTCAGCCGGACCCAGTTCCTATCGAGAAATCCGCTCGTGTGTATGCTAGTCAGAAAGACGAAAACCGACCCTGGGGCAGCTATTGGCTACTGGCTATGAGCTTCCTTATTCTAGTCCAGTTGTACGTCATCACATTCGAATCCGTCGGACTTTGGTGTGATTGTGTGTGTCCAAGTCCGTTCATTCGGAAAGTCCGTCGGAACTCCGCCGAAAGTCTGTCGGAAAGACCGTCGGACCTAGTCCGTCGAAAAAAGTCCGGTCGTGTGTACGCAGCATTAGTGCCTACTTAAGTCATCCTCTTTCAAAGTGCCCCCTGATGTCCTTCTCTTTCAGAGTGCCCCCTTATGTCCTTCTCTTTCAAAGTGCCCCCTTATGTCCTTCTCTTTCAAAGTGCCTGCCCCCTTATGTCCTTCTCTTTCAGAGTGCCCCCTTATATCCTCCTCTCCCATAGTGCCCCCTTACATTCTTTTCTTCCAGAGAGCTCTCATAGGCCCTCCTCTTCCAGTGTACCCCCCCCCCGTACCCCCTTCTTTCCTCCTCTTTCAGAGTGCCCCCTTAATACACACTCCTCCAGACTGTTTCTTTTACACATCCCTTTCTGGCCTGGCAGTGGCTGCTAGCGTTGGTGGGCCACCCCCGATTCGTTAGCGGCTGGGCTAGCATTAAAACACTTTTTTTCGTCCTCGTCGGCGCCTCTGAACTGTGCATGTGCAGTTCCGGAATTAATCCGCTTAGTGACCTGCTGAGCTCCACCTCTACTTGTGTGCCATTGCTTGTGAATGTAAGCCACGCTCCACTACCCGATCCGAGGCTGAGGCCAAGCCTGTCAGTTCTCTGATCAGCTGAATTCGGGAACTGCACATGCACAGTTCAGAGCCGCCGAGACACGGACAATTTTTACAGGGGAACTTTTCTCCTGTTTAAGGATATTTACGGACAGGGGAAAAGTGCCTGTTTTTTTACTAACTTTCTGTAAATTTACTGACAGTTGGCGACCCTGCCTCCTTGTGATAGAAATAAAGAAGCAAATAAATAAAATGAATAAAAATAAAAATGATATAAAATAAATTAAAATAATATATATTTTTTTAAAGCACCCCCATACACGCCCCTTGGCACAGGGGCATACTGTACATACCCCTTGGTATGTACAGTAAACATGAATTGCACCACCCATGTGGGAAATCATTGTGACCGTCAGAATGAGAGCAATAATTCCAGGGCTATAGTTCCCGGTTAACACTAAAATGATGACCTGTGTAGTCTTTTAAAGTTTTGTCTATACTGCAGAAAATTTTGGGGGGATTTTTTTTTTTTTATTCTTATAATTTTTATGGGATTCATGCATGCAGAATTTTAAAGCTTTACTCGACACAACCCTTTATTTTATAATTTACCAAATAAATTGGGCATTATTGTGTTTTTTAGTACTAAAATTTAGTTTAGTGTATTCCCCCCCCCCCCCCCCCCCGAAATTTTGCATTTGATAAATAGCCGCACAAATATTGTGCAACATAAAAAAAAATAAAAAAATAAAGGACCACCATTTTATTCTCCAGGGCCTCTGCTTTCAGAAAATAAATTATTTTATATCATTTCTAGCCAAAATTGCAGATCTTATAAAGTGTAAAAAAATAAATAAATAAATAAATAATTATTAGTAGGCAAGTGGTTAATAAAGCCAGAGCCTCCCTTTAGCATTTTGTCCTGTAATAAACAAGCCCCCCCCCCCCCCACCCCGCTTCCCAAAATATTATAAATGATTTTGTTTTTTAATGTCTAAATCAAAATATTTCATATTGTCCCCCCCCCTCAAGGTTGCACCTAGATGGGGAGCGGAGATACGGGGGGCTCCTCCTGTACACAGATACACAGTTTGCGTTATACACAAACAAATGCTGATAATTTAGGCAACCAGGACACTGGCCTATTGTTTAAACAGAAAACATCCTGTCCTGTCCTGTTCCTGCGACACACCCAGAGGCCAGAGACAGACAGATGGGACCCATCCTCAGCGTATTGGACATCCACTGCGAGGGAGGAAAGGACGTTCCTCAACAAAAACTCCATCGGAACCCAAGTTTACAAGACGGCGGGGTGCAGCCACGTCCCGGCCCACGCTGCATGACACCTGCCTGAGCCTGGCTGGAGCCGGGGGTCTTCGTTCTGTGGTCCTAGGGGGTTCTATTTATAAAAGAATGCCGAGCCCCAATAGATTCAAATCATCTCTGGAAAATTAGCCTGGACTCGCGGTTTTTAAATTGCGTTACAAAACAGGAAAAAAAGTTTATATATATATATATATAAAAATATATATATATATAAATATATATATATATATGTGTGTGTGTGTGTGTATGTATGTATGTATGTATGTATGTATGTATGTGTGTGTATATATATATATATATACCCTGTTTCCCCTAAATAAGCCCTAGTTAAAGTCCTTATATGTCTTATTTTCAGGGTAGGGCTTATTGTCGGGGAAACAGGGTAGGGCTTATTTGGGGGGGTAGGGCTTATATTGCAGCCATCACCGACAATCACGCTAGGTCTTATTTTCGGGGGAACAGGGTATATGTGTGTATGTAAATATATACAGTATCTGACGAAAGTGAGTACACCCCTCACATCTTTGTAAATCTTTTCTTCTATCTTTTCATGTGACAACACTGAAGAAATGACACTTGTCTACAAATGTAAAGTAGTGAGTGTACAGCTTGTATAACAGTGTAAATTTGCCGTCCCCTCAAAATAACTCAACACACAGTTATTAATGTCTAAACCGCTGGCAGCAAAAGTCAGTACACCCCTAAGTGAAAAATGTCCAAATTGGGCCCAAAGTGTCAATATTTTGTGTGGCCACCATTATTTTCCAGCACTGCCTTCACCCTCTTGGGCATGGAGGTCACCAGAGCTTCACAGGTCACCACTGGAGTCCTCTTCCCCTCCCCCATGATGACATCACGGAGCTGGTGGATGTTGGAGACCTTGCGCTCCTCCACCTTCCGTTTGATGATGTCCCACAGATGATCAATAGGGTTTAGGTCTGGAGACATGCTTGGCCAGTCCATCACCTTTACCCTCAGCTTCCTTAACAAGGCAGTGGTCGTCTTGGAGGTGTGTTTGGGGTAGTTATCATATTGGAATACTGCCCTGCGGCCAAGTCTCTGAAGGGAGGGGATCATGCTCTGCTTCAGTATGTCACAGTACATGTTGGCATTCATGGTTCCCTCAATGATCTGTAGCCCCCCAGTGCCGGCAGCACTCATGCAGCCCCAGACCATGACACTCCCACCACCATGCTTGTCTGTAGGCAAGACACACTTGTCTTTGTACTCCTCACCTGGTTGCCCCCCACACACGCTTGTCACCATCTGACACCAAATAAGTTTATCTTGGTCTCATCAGACCACAGGACATGGTTCCAGTAATCCATCTCCTTAGTCTGCTGGTTTTCAGCAAACTGTTTGCAGACTTTCTTGTCCATCATCTTTAGAAGAGGCTTCCTTCTGGGATGACAGCCATGCACGAGTACCCATGTGTCACATGTAGGGCAGCCCATTCATTTGAATGGGCTGCCCTCACTGAGAGAAACACTTGAAAATAAATCTCCAACCCATCTAAAATGTGGTTTGGTGCACACCAGGGGTGGCCCATCCATACAGGGTGCGGGGTGCACATTGATTTCAATGTTTTTTTTTTTTCTGAGGCTCTAATAGGCTTCAAAAATGGAGGGCTCTGCGCCCCAAGCCCACCCAGTTGTGTGACAATAATGAATGAATATTCGCTATTGTGTTCCTGATTCTCCTCCTGGGAGTCGTCACCTGATTGGCCTGAGAGAAGAGGCGATCCTATTGGCCAGGGAGGAGGAGGGAGGAGAGGCAGGGGAAGCCATCAAAGCCGAGGAGGAGGAGGAGGGAGGAGAGGAAGGGGAAGCCATCAAAGCCAAGGAGGAGGAGGGAGGAGACGCAGGGGAAGCCATCAAAGCCGAGGAGGAGGAGGGAGGAGACGCAGGGGAAGCCATCAAAGCTGAGGAGGAGGAGGGAGGAGAGGCAGGGGAAGCCGTGAAAGCGAAGGAGGAGGGGGAGGACGCAGGGGAAGCCGTGAAAGCCGAGGAGGAGGAGGGAGGAGATGCAGGGGAAGCCGTGAAAGCTGAAGAGGAGGAGGAGGGAGGAGAGGCAGGGGAAGTTGTCAAAGCCAAGGAGGAGGAGGGAGGAGAGGCAGGGGAAGCCCTCAAAGCCGAGGAGGAGGAGGGAGGAGAGGGAGGGGAAGTCATCAAAGCTGAGGAGGAGGAGGGAGGAGAGGCAGGGGAAGTCGCCAAAGCCGAGGAGGAGGAGGGAGGAGAGGCAGGGGAAGCCGACAAAGCCGAGGAGGAAGACGCAGGGGAAGCCGTCAAAGCCGAGGAGGAGGAGGGAGGAGAGGGAGGGGAAGTCGCCAAAGCCGAGGAGGAGGAGGGAGGAGAGGCAGGGGAAGTCGCCAAAGCCGAGGAGGAGGAGGGAGGAGAGGCAGGGGAAGCTGTCAAAGCCGAGGAGGAGGAGGGAGGTGACGCAGGGGAAGCCGACAAAGCCGAGGAGGAGGAGGGAGACGCAGGGGAAGCCGTCAAAGCCGAGGAGGGGGAGGGAGGAGAGGCAGGGGAAGTTGTCAAAGCCGAGGAGGAGGAGGGAGGAGAAGCAGGGGAAGTCCTCAAAGCCGAGGAGGAGGACGGAGGAGAAGCAGGGGAAGCTGTTAAAGCCGAGGAGGAGGAGGAGGGAGGAGAGGCAGGGGAAGTCGTCAAAGCCGAGGAGGAGGAGGGAGGAGAAGCAGAGAAAGCCGTCAAAGCTGAGGAGGAGGAGAGGAAGGGGAAGCCATCAAAGCTGATGAGGAGGAGGGAGGAGAGGCAGGGGAAGCCGTGAAAGCCGAGGAGGAGGGAGGAGAGGGAGGGGAAGCCGTGAAAGCCGAGGAGGAGGGAGGAGAGGGAGGGGAAGCCGTGAAAGCCGAGGAGGAGGGAGGAGAGGCAGGGGAAGCTGTCAAAGCCGAGGAAGAGGAGGGAGGAGACGCAGGGGAAGCCGTCAAAGCTGAGGAGGGAGGAGATGCAGTTTGAAGCCACCTCCCAGAGGAAGGGGTAAGTGTGGGGCTGGTGACCGACTGGGTGCCTGTGACCCAACCTGTTTTCTGTCCCCCCCCAAAAAAATATACCACCAGCCGCCACTGGCGCACACCAAAATGCATGCAGTTGCCAATGCATACGGGAGCCATTAGGAAATAATTGACACCCCCATGTGTGTGCTAAAGAGCAGCACGTTCCTGCATGTGTCGGGAAAGCATGCGATTTTGCGTGTGTTCCCGACACGCATAGATTTGAACCAAGCCTAAATTCACCCAGCAATGTATTCCATGCAGTTACTGAGATTATAATTGAAGCTTGTGCACAGTGCAGCTCGCAGCAGCCTCAGGAAAAGTCAGGTTTTTTAGGCCTCAATCACCTAGTGCTGAAAATGACCGAAGATACAGAATCATTAAAGAAATGGAAAGGATAAAAGTCTGAGACTTACAAATAAAACACAGAAGGGGATAGAATGCAGTAATGTTTTGTTTTTTTGTTTGTTTTTGTTTTTTTACGCTAATTTCAATGCTGGCTGAATCTACGGCAGATTTTTATTTTTATCTCAGAGGTTATTCGGCCAACGGTTTGGGGAAGGGGGGGGGGGGGGGAAGTCTTTCACTAAAGGTCGGCTATTTTTGGGTATTTTGATTCTATTTTCTAACAGAACAATGGGACGATCGGAGATTCAGGAAGGACCCCCCAAATGCGCCCCGCGAGCCTAAATAGGCTGGAAATTCACTTGTTTTCCTTCAACTGAAAGAAATGTATTGGCAGTGGAAGGGGTTTTCTTATTCTATAGATGTAAATGATCTTATCGGACCGCGTCCATGTGTAAGTAAAATGCGCAAAACAAAAGCGCGGTGCTTGCAGCGGCGATTATTTTGAATGGAACCCCAATGCAGCACACCACAACGCACTTGTGTTTTAATGCATCAGAACTCTGGGCTGTCTTACCTGCCCCATTGGGTTGCATTGGGCAGCGTTGTCCTATCGGGTAAGCCAAAAAAAAATAAAAAAGGATGTGCTTTTCATTACAATTTGTTTTTCAGAGGAACATTTTATTTTCAGAGATTTGAATTATGGACATAGTAAGGAATCCGAAAAAAAATGATAACGGAATTAATGAATGCATTTGTTTCATTCGGATGACGTCACAAGACGTGATGCTAGTTTGGGCCTATGGGGAAAGGAACCGCTTCCCGTCTGCGTTATAGCCAAAAGATGGCTACAGTGCAGGCTTCCAGTCCTGAGAGGGCATCCATTTCCTCCCATGCACCCTTTGGGGCACACATCGGGCACACTCGGTGACCGCTGTGTCCTTTGGAAATAGCTGATCACAGATCGTGGTAAAGGGCCAATCGCAGCTGATCACGTCCAAACAGTCTTTCCTCTCATGTTGTGTCAGTAGGAGCATGTCAGGACATTACTGGCACTGATTATCAGTACAGCTTATCAGCACCTATCAGTGCTCATCAGTGCAGCCTCATCAGTACCGCCTATCAGTGCCCATCAATGTAACCTCATCAATTCCCACCTATCAGTGCCCATCAGTACAGCCTCATCACTACCGCTTATCAGTGCTCATTAGTGCAGCCTCATCAATACCGCCTATCAGTGCCCATCAGTGCAGCCTCATCAGAGCCCATCAGTGCAGCCTCATCAATATCGCCTATCAGTGCCCATCGGTGCAGCCTCATCGGTACCGCCTATAAGTGCCCATTAGTGCAGCCTCATCAGTGACCATCAGTGCATCCTCATCAGTACTGCCTATCAGTGCCCATCAGTGCAGCCTCATCAGTGCGCATCAGTGCAGCCTCATCAGTACTGCTTATAAGATCCCATCAGTGCAGCCTATCAGTGCCCATCAGTGCAGCCTCATTAGTGCCACCTATCAGTGCCCATCAGTGCAACCTCATCAGTGCCCATCAGTGCAACCTCATCAGTACCACGCATCAGTGCCCATCAGTACAGCCTCATCAGTGCAGCCTCATCAGTGCCCATCAGTGCAGCCTCATCAGTACTGCCTATCAGTGCAGCCTCATCAGTACTGCTTATAAGTGCCCACCAGTGCAGCCTCATCAGTACCGCCTATCAGTGCAGCCTCATCAGTGCTCATCAGTGCAGCCTCATCAGTACCGCCTATCAGTGTCCAACAGTGCAGCCTCATCAGTACCGCTTATAAGTGCCCATCAGTGCAGTCTCATCAGTGCCCATCAGTGCATAACATATGAGCATGCAGTGGCTCACAGCAGAATTCGGACCTGAAATGGACCAAAAGAAGCACAGGACTCCTGTGCAAATTGCACCGGAGCCGCTGCAGAGATGTGTGAACTGGCTCCACAGAGAGTCGGTCACAATCTCCTGCTGTGCGAATTGGTTGCGGGGGAAACCCACATCCAATTCGCACTAGTTTGAACCCAGCCTGAAAGTGTATTTTTTTTTCAATGTATTAAAGTGTATTTTTTCAAAATATATATATATATATATATATATATTACCCACTTACCTACTGGCCAGTTTCAACCCTTTCCTGCCCAGGCCAATTTTCAGCTTTCAGCACTCTCACACTTTGAACAACAATTGCGCGGTCATGCAACACTGTATCCAAATGAATTTTTTATCATTTTTTCCACACAAATAGAGCTTTCTTTGGTGGTATTCGATCACTGCTGGGTTTCTCTATAAAACAAAAGATCGGTGTTGCAATATGCCGCCAACTTGTTCATTCGATGCCTAGAAGACTTGGTGCTCTCCGTACAATTCATGGCGGTCACACAAAATACTAGATGGAGGTGTTTTCTGTTGTGGGGTGTACTCCTTTTTGCATCAACTAATTTGAGTAAAACTGAAGATTTTGTCATCTAAGTTTTATTAATAGCCTCTTCCCATCTGCGCTATAGCTGAAAGCCGGCAACAGCGCAGGCCTACTTTGCTGGGAGGGCGTCCATAGACTCGGCTGATCACAGATCGGAGTAAGAGGCTGATCCTGACCCTTTACCACGTGATCAGCTGTCATCCAATGACAGCTGATCATGTGATGTAAACACAGATGGTAATCGGCTATTTTTTCTCCTCACGGTGGTAGTGTGAGAGAGACTTCAGTCCCGATCATGGAGAGCCTCTGCAGAGGCTTCTGTGCCCACCTGTGCCACCTACCAGTGCACAACAGTGCCACCTTCCAGTGCCCACCAGTGCCAGTTACCAGTGCCCACAGTGTCAACTATCAGTGCCCAGAGTGTCACCTACCAGTGCCCACCAGCGCCACTTACCAGTGCCCACAGTACCACCCATCAGCGCCCACAGTGTCACCTATTAGTGCCCACAGTGTCACCTATCAGAGCCCACAGTGTCACCTACCAGTGCCCACCGGCGCCACTTACCAGTGCCCACAGTACCACCCATCAGTGCCCACAGTGTCACCTATTAGTGCCCACAGTGTCACCTATCAGAGCCCACAGTGCCACCTATCAGTGCCCACAGTGCCACCTATAAATGTCACCAATCAGTGCCTCATCAGCAGTGCTGCCTATCAATACTACCTACCAGTACCTATCAGTGCCCATCAGTGACATCCATCCGTGCCACTCATCAATGCCACCCATAAGGGCCCATCAGTGCCATCTTATCAGTGCCTATCAGTGTCACCTTATCAGTGCCTATCATTGTCGCCTTATCTGTGCCTATCAGTGTTGCCTTATCTGTGCCTATCAGTGCCCATCAGTGACATATATCAGTGCCCATCAGTGACATCCATCAGTGCCACTCATCAATGCCACCCATAAGGGCCCATCAGTGCCGTCTTATCAGTGCCTATCAGTGCCATCTTATCAGTGCCTATCAGTGTCACCTTATCTGTGCCTATCAGTGCAGCCCATCAGTGCCCATCAGTGCAGCCTTATCAGTGAATATCAATGAAGAAGAAAAATAACCGGTTTGCAACATTTTATAACAAACTATAAACATGATTTTTTTATTTATTTTTTTAAAAATTCTGTCTTTTTTCGTTTGTTTAGCAAAAAATAAAACCCCAAAACCCAGTGGTGATTAAATACCACCAAAATAAAGCTCCGTTTGTGTGAAAACAAAAACAATAAAAATTGTCCTTCAAAGTGTGACAGCGCTGAAAGCTAAAAATCGGTCTGAGTAGGATGGGGGTTTAAGTGCCCGGTAAACAAGTGGTTAACCTTACCTTCATGCAATAAGCTAAACAAATCTTCTATAGAACTCAGTTCTGTCAAAAAATTGTTCTTTGAGATATTGATTGAAGTCTATACTTTTCAAAAGGGGTGTACTTATTTATGCTGAGTAAGCATCGATAAGACCTGACTTTTCTGTGATTTTTTACCTGCATTCATGAAGCTGGTGACAGGGTCTCTTTCATTTTTGGGCATCTGTTGAGTAAATGATCCCGCCTGTAGAGCACTTACCTGTTTCAGGCTGACAACGCAGAGCCACCGCCTTTTAATTAGTGAAAGCACTCTATTAAGCCAGTCATACGTTGTTTCCATCTTGGCCAGCTCAGCAGGGACTGGCCGAGATGCCATCCATCTATGGGCAGGCTGAATGTACCCAAGTCAACCCATCAATCGATGGATGGCTCCCCCCGCAACCCCTCCGCGGGAGAGATTCCCTCCATCAACACCGACTGCGTTGATGAGGGAATCAAGCTATTTTAGGTTATGCAACCTTGTAGGTAGCAGAAAAGAAAATTGCATCACCAATGGCCTTACCTTAAAGTGGTTGTAAACCCTTACAAACCACTTTAACCTACAGGTAAGCCTAGATTAAGGCTTACCTGTAGGTCCAAGAAATATCTCCTAAACCTACACGGTTTAGGAGATATTTACATGAAGACAGCCACCGCTGTCTACGGCGCATGCGCCGTAGACAGCGGCGCGCAGGCGCACTGGGCAAGCCGCAGATCGCGGCGATATGCCCCGAGTGTCGGCTCCCGTGCGCATGCGCGGGAGTGACGTCATCGCTGCTCTGGCGAATCACATCGCCGGAGCAGCGAGACCCACCAAGAAGATGGACGCTCGGAACTACAGGGGACAGCGGTGACATCGCTGGCTCCTGTGTCAGGTAAGTGACACATAATGGACTACTATGCGATGCACAGTAGCCCATTATGCTTTACCTTTGCAGGGAATCAAAGAGAAAGTAAACCCATCAGGGTTTACTTCCTCTTTAATTGACTGTTGGTCTGCCTATCAGGCCTATCACATAGAGGCAGCCCCATCAGCCAGTGGGAGGAGCTTGCACGGCAGGCTGACCACGCTGCTGCTCAACGTGAGGCAGGGGCTAAGCGTTGTCAGCCTGAAAACAGGAAGTGCCGATACAGGAAAGATCTCCTATTCAACAGATTTACAGATTAATATTCATATTGAAAAATATTCACCTAAGAAAACAGTAAGGCATGATGCCAAATATACTAAAAAAAATAAAAAAAAATAAGTGAGTTTACATTTTTTTTTCTTTTGCTTTCACTGCATAATAACTACTTAAAAACGAGTTAAAAAGAAAGTTTTTTTTTTTCTAGAACCAAAAAAAAAAACAGTTGTCCATTGATTAATGGGTCTGTTCTAAATACGGAACATCTAAGCAGACGGCAGCTCCACATTACGACCATCCTAATCATAACAACCTATATTTAGTCCCTGCCACCCCCTATTATCCGGGTAATATAAATATTTTGTGTTTGAATCTTGCTTCTTGGATAGATGGCCCTCTTCCCCTTAAAGGAGGATGTGACTTTTTTTAGGCTTGGATTATTTTCTTTATAAATATATTATTGTTATTATACATTTCTAACCCAGCATATAAATAATACACTTCAGTTTACTAAATAAAGATACATTGGAATGTTTTGGCAAAGGCATATGCAATTCTCAAATATAATGTGCAGTACAGAGGCTGTGCGTGTGTGTGTGTGTGTGTGCGTGTGTGTGTGTGTGTACACACAGTCGGACAAAGTTGTCAGAAAATCCGTAATCGTACGTAACGTGATGACGTTATTTCATTAGGACGGGACTACGTTCAGGCTGGTAGCCAATAGCTTTGGTCTTGGAATTCGATCTGAGCATGCGTGGCACTTTGTCCGAATCGGAATTCTCTACACATGATCGGACAAAGTCCAATCGGATCATGTTGTCGGAAAATTTTATAGCCCAGCTGGAAAGCTTGGTCCGTTGGATAATCCGACGGAAACAGTCCGATGGAGCCCACACACTGTCGGATTATCCGACAACGCGGTCCTATCGGACATTGTCAATCGGAATGTCCGACCGTGTGTGCAAGGGTTTAGACTCTTATGGGGGAGGGGGGGAAGTTGGGGGCATTTAAAATATGGTTGAACAACCTATTTTTACCAGAGAGCGATAACACCAAATTTAACACACCTGCTCCCCATTCACACCTGAGACCTTGTAACACTAACGAGTCACATGACACCGGGGGAGGGGAAATGGCAAATTGAGCCCAATTTGGACATTTTCACTTAGGGGCGTACTCCCTTTTGTTGCCAGCGGTTTAGACATTAATGGCTGTGTGTCGAGTTATTTTGAGGGGACAGCAAATTTACACTGTTAGCCCTTGTACACACGGTCGGACATTCTGACAACCAAATCCGTTGGATTTTGTCCGACGGATTTTGTCCGAAACTGTTGCATACACACGGTCGGACAAAGTTGTCGGAAAATCCGATTGTACATAACGTGATGACGTTATTTAGTTAGGACGGGACTACGTTCAGGCTAGTAGCCAATAGCTTTGGTCTAGGAATTTGATGCATGCGTGGCACTTTGTCCGTCGGAGTAGGCTACATATGATCGGAGTATGTCCGATCGGAGCATTTTGTCGGAAAATTTTACGGACAAGTTGGAAAACTTGGTCCGTCGGATACTCCGACGGAAACAGTCTGATGGGGACCACACACAGTCGGATTATCCGACAAAACGGTCCGATAAGACACATTCCGTCTGAATCTCCGACCGTGTGTACAAGGGCTAATACGAGCTGTACACTCACTACTTTACATTGTAGACAAGTGTCATTTCTTCAGTGTTGTCACATGAAAAGATAGAAGAAAATATTAACATTAATGTGAGGGGTGTACTTACTTTTGTGAGATGCTGTATATAATTGCCAGATATTTTCCAAATGCAGTCTAAGCCCTTCTACACACGGTCGGACATTCCGACAACCAAATCCGTCGGATTTTGTCCGACGGATTTTGTCTGAAACTGTTGCATACACACAGTCGGACAAAGTTGTCAGAAAATACGATCATACGTAACGTGATGACGTTATTTCGTTAGGACGGGACTACGTTCAGGCTAGTAGCCAATAGCTCTGGTCTAGGAATTTGATCTGAGCATGCGTGGCACTTTGTCTGATCGGAATTCTCTACACATGATCGGACAAAGTCCCATCGGATCATGTTGTCGGAAAATTTTATAGCCCAGCTGGAAAACTTGGTCCGTCAGATACCCCAACGGAAACAGTCCGATGGAGTCCACACACTGTTGGATTATCCAACAACACGGCCCTATCGGACATTGTCCATCGGAATATCCGACCGTGTGTACAAGGGCTTACAGTATATAGTGCAGTATTTAAACTAATCAAGCTTTATTCGTATGGCTTGTTTGTGACGTTGTACATTTGTTAGGACTACTGATTCTACTTTGGCACACAGTGGCGTATATATAGTACAGTCAGGCAAATGTCTGTTCAATAAAAAAAAAAAACGCACAACCCGCTGGGCTTATTGCTGACAAGCGACGCGTGGGTTGTGTTTTTTGCTCCCCCCCCCCCAGCGCTGGCATTCCCGCACGACGCTGGAGGGGCCGCTAACGTCACAAAATCCTATTTTCCTTCTCCCTGGGTGCAGCTGCCATCCGGAGCCAGCCTGCTTGGAGTGCCCTTATCAGTGGAGGGTAATGAAAGATCAACAGCAAATTTAAGCAAGCGGGAGCGAGGACGCGGGCGGAGGTCAAGAACAATGGGCCTCCGCGGGCCGCATCAAAGACAATCAAGAGCATCGAAAAACGTCACAATGTCATTAGCCAGCAGACAGAAAAAAAGGAGCAGCGGCGAGGGCACGGCGACTGCCGAAATAAAAACATGGCGACTGGTGGGAGGGGCCTCCTATCTAGCGTCCACATCTGCACGTTCGCTTCTTAGGCTGCCGCCCTGCTAAAATCTGGAGCTGTCTTTTACCGCCCTTGTCATATTTAGCCGTGACAAAGTGATTTTAATTCCTGTCCTATGCAACAAGCGATGTACGAGGGGGCCCGGCGCTCGTGAATGCGTGCGCATGTTCGTGCGCTGAGCCGCTTGGCATTCATGTGGTCTTGTTCGTTTGGAATGGGCACAAGAGCGCAGCTGCGCTTTTGTTCGCAACGCCATGAAGCACTGCGTTTAATGTTCGCACATCCGTGCGCTGTGGTGCGTTACAGCACAGGCGCGGTTTTTGTAAAGCAACGCGTATACTATAGACCGGCGATAGTAGGCTGACCGATTTTTAGCTTTCAGGGCTGTCATACTTTGAATCACAATTGCGCGGTCATGCTGCACTGTACTCAAAAGATATTTTTATCATTTTTTTCACACAAATGGAGCTTTCTTTTGGTGGTATTTAATCACCTTGGGTTTTTATTTTTTGCTAAACAAACAAAAAAAGACCGAAATTTTTGAAAATAAAAACAAACATGTTTCATAGTTTGTTATAAAGTTTTGCAAACGGGTAATTTTTCTCCTTCATTGATATTCGCTGATCAGGCTGCACTGATGGGCACTAATTGGCTGCACTGATAGGCACAGATAAGGCAACACTGATAGGCACTGATAAGACCTCACTGATGGGCACTGATAAGACCTCACTGATGGGCACTGAAAATACGTCACTAATGGGCACTGATAAGATATCACTGATAGGCACTGATAAGACATCACTGATGGGCACTGATAAGACATCACTGATGGGCACTGATAAGACATCACTGATGGGCACTGATAAGACATCACTGATAGGCACTGATAAGATGTCACTCATGGGCACTGATAAGATGGCACTGATGGGCCCTGATGAGTGGCACTGATGGGTGGCACTGATAGGTGGCACTGATGGGCACTGGTAGGTGGCACTGGTAGGAGGTATTGATAGGCAGGACTGGTGACTAGGCACTGACTAGGACTAGGCACTGATAAGATGTCACTGATGAGCACTGATAAGATGACACTGATGGGTGGCACTGATAGATGTCACTGTTGGGCACTGATAGGTGGCACTGTGAGCACTGATAGGTGATACTTTGGGCACTAATGGGTGGTACTGTGGGCACTGGTAGGTGGCACTGGTGGGCACTGGTAGGTGATGCTGGTGGGCACAGAAGCCTCGCCACGATTGAGACTGATGTCCCTCTCACCCCAGCCAGTGATCGGCTACCAGCTTGAGGAGAAAAAATAGCCAATTACCGACTCTGTTTACATCACATGATCAGCTGTTATTGGCTCGCTGATCACAGAGAGCGCCGTTCACACCCTGCTGGGGGCATGCAGGCAGCTCGAGCACGGGAGGACGTCTATGGATGCCCTCCTGGCAAATTAAGTCCACGCTGTAGCCCTCTTTCGGCTATAGCGAGGACGGGAGGTGGTTAAAACCCTGTGGACACAGCCTGACCTTTACATGCTCAACCTGGGGGGTGAGGAGGGAGGTGCATCATCGTACAGGCTTTACTCAAAGTACTTGCATTCTCTAAGATGCCCGTGTGAGAGTTTTTTTTTTTACTTATTGACACTCTATGCCGACACCACCAATTGTGGAAAGGAGTTCCACATCCTTACCACTCTTACAGTAAAGAATCCCCTACACAGATTGTGATTGACCATTTCAGTACCGGGCACTTTCACCCCCTCCTGCCCAGGCCAATTTTCAGCTTTCAGCGATGTTGCACTTTGAATAACAATTCCGCGGTCATGCAACACTGTACCCAAACACAATTTTTATCATATTTTTTAGACAGATTTCTTCTGGTGGTATTTAATCACCACTTGGGTTTTATATTTTTTGCTAAATATATGGTAATAAAAATGAAATAAAAACAAAACATTTTTCTTAGTTTCTGTTCTACAATATTGCAAAGTAATTATTTTCTTTCACTGATGAGGAGGCACCTATAGGCTGCACTGATGAGGCTGCAATGACAGGTAGCACTAGCGGGCACTGATAGGCGGCACTGATGGCCACTGATAGGCAGAACTGAAGGCGGCACTGATGGGATCTGATAGGCTGCACTGATGGGCACTGATTGGCACTGTTGGTTGGTTGGGGCTGCACGGAAGATCAGTGTAAATATCCCCTGTCATACTTGCCTGTTACTGGCTCTCGTCTCCTCACGCTGTGACAGCGCGTGAGGAAAGGAGTGCCAATAACCGGTGTTCTGTCCAGAAGTGCCCGGCTATTGAATAGTGCCTGGGTGGAACTGCGTATGCGCAGCACAGAGCCACAGAACAGATGAGTTTATGATCAGATGTTGTCTCCCGTGTCCGAGGCACATTCATGTAGGTGAGGTACTGATAATTACATGAAGGGGGCGGATATTTCAATGATGGGCAGTGCTGGGGCGGAATTTGTATGGATGGGCAAAGAAATCTGCAAAAGAAATCTTTATTTGCTATTCATTTTGAGTGCTTGAGGGGCGTGTTTAGTCAATTGAAGGGCAGCTTTTTCTATGTTACATAAAGATGTAAAGGGGTTGAGAATGGCTGCTTTAAAGGCTTCATGAAAACCACTGAAAACACAATGAAAGCTTTGAGAATGCTTTGCATTAGCTTGCTGAATATACTGCTTAGACATGTGCATTCCTTTTCGTCCGAATTTCAGCTATTTTCGTTTTCGTTTTGACAAACGATAACAAAAGCACAAAATCCGAAAAACGAAAGATCCGACATAAATAAATGCTTTATTTTCGTTTTCATTGTTACAACAGTTCGATATAGAATAGGAGATTCGACATGACCTGTGGTCGAATGTGCCTAACCTTACCTCTGTTAGTCCAAGATTATATAGAGAAAATATTCGACAGAGAAAAAAGATTTGACAGAGAGAAAAGATTCTGCAAGTTACTGTCCTAAAAAGTGTTTGGGGACCCGGGGCCTGCCCCAGGGGACATGTATCAATGCAAAAAAAAGTTTTAAAAACGGCCGTTTTTTCGGGAGCAGTGATTTTAATAATGATTAAAGTGAAACAATTAAAGTGTAATATTCCTTTAAATTTCGTAGGGGGGGGGGGGGTTGTCTATAGTATGCCTGTGAAGGGGCGCATGTTTCCCGTGCTTAGAACTGTCCCTGCACAAAGTGTCATTTATGCAGGAAAAAAAGTCCTTTAAAATCACTCGCAGCTATTATGAATTGTCAGCTCCGTAATACAGAGAACACTCATTGAAAGTCATTGATAAAAAAATAAATAAATAAATTTAAAAAAAGCGTGGGGGTCCCCCAAATTCAATTACCAGGCCCTTCAGGTCTGGTATGGATATTAAGGGGAACCCTGCCTCAAATTTAAGAAAAAATTTGACGTGGGGTTCCCCCTAAATATCCATAACCAGACCCTTCAGGTCTGGTATGGATATTAAGGGGAACCCCGCATCAAATTTAAAAAAAAATTGACGTGGGGTTCCCCCTAAAAATCCATACCAGACCCTTTATCCGAGCACGCAACCTGGCAGGCCACAGGAAAAGAGGGGGGGACGAGAGAGCGCCCCCCCCTCCCTCCTGAACCGTACCAGGCCACATGCCCTCAACATTGGGAGGATGCTTTGGGGGTCTGTGACCCCTCAAAGCACCTTGTCCCCATGTTGATGAGGACAAGGGCCTCATCCCCACAACCCTGGCCGGTGGTTGTGGACGTCTGCGGGCGGGGGGCTTATCAGAATCTGGAAGCCCCCTTTAACAAGGGGACCCCCAGATCCCGGCCCCCCCCTGTTTGAAATGGTAAGGGGGTACAAAAGTACCCCTACCATTTCACAAAGAAAGTGTAAAAAATGGTTAAATAAAACAAACACACTTTTGAAAAATTCCTTTATTAAAAATAAAAAAATAAAAAAAGATTCCAGCGGTGGTAATACACTCTTGCTATCCAGCGACGGGCGGTCATCTCTCCAGCGATGTCTCATGTCATCCAGCGCAGCGAATACATCCTTCTTCTGTCTCCTCCACGGAGACACTGCAGGCATTCCGGCGGCTGACGTTTCTTATATACGGAGGGCGGGGCCACCCATCACCTGACCCCGCCCCCCTCTGACGCAAGGGGAAACCCGGGGTTCCCTGTGACGTAGGGGTGACCCGCACCCCTCTGATGTAACACAGGCAGGTTTCCGTTACATCAGAGGGGGGCGGGGTCACCCATACGTCACGGGGAACCCCGGGTTTCCCCTTGCGTCAGAGGGGGGCGGGGTCAGGTGACGGGTGGCCCCGCCCTCCGTATATAAGAAACGTCAGCCGCCGGAATGCCTGCAGTGTCTCCGTGGAGGAGACAGAAGAAGGATGGAGGATCGCTGCGCTGGATGAGATGAGACATCGCTGGAGAGATGATCGTCCGTCGCTGGATAGCAAGAGTGGATTACCGCCGCTGGAATCTTTTTTTTATTTTTTTATTTTTAATAAAGGAATTTTTCAAAAGTGTGTTTGTTTTATTTAACCATTTTTTACACTTTCTTTGTGAAATGGTAGGGGTACTTTTGTACCCCCTTACCATTTCAAACAGGGGGGGCCGGGATCTGGGGGTCCCCTTGTTAAAGGGGGCTTCCAGATTCTGATAAGCCCCCCCGCCCGCAGACCTCCACAACCACCGGCCAGGGTTGTGGGGATAAGGCCCTTGTCCTCATCAACATGGGGACAAGGTGCATTGAGGGGTCACGGACCCCCAAAGCATCCTCCCAATGTTGAGGGCATGTGGCCTGGTACGGTTCAGGAGGGAGGAGGGGGCGCTCTCTCGTCCCCCCCTCTTTTCCTGCGGCCTGCCAGGTTGCATGCTCGGATAAAGGGGCTGGTATGGATTTTTAGGGGGAACCCCACGTCAATTTTTTTTTTTATTTGACGTGGGGTTCCCCTTAATATCCATACCAGACCTGAAGGGTCTGGTTATGGATATTTAGGGGGAACCCCACGTCAAATTTCTTCTTAAATTTGAGGCAGGGTTCCCCTTAATATCCATACCAGACCTGAAGGGCCTGGTAATTGAATTTGGGGGACCCCCACGCTTTTTTTTTAATTAATTTATTTATTTTTTTATCAATGACTTTCAATGAGTGTTCTCTGTATTACGGAGCCGACAATTCATTATAGCTGCGAGTGATTTTAAAGGACTTTTTTTCCTGCATAAATGACACTTTGTGCAGGGACAATTCTAAGCACGGGAAACATGCGCCCCTTCACAGGCATACTATAGACAACCCCCCCCCCCTACGAAATTTAAAGGAATATTACACTTTTATTGTTTCACTTTAATCATTATTAAAATCACTGCTCCCGAAAAAACGGCTGTTTTTAAAACTTTTTTTTGCATTGATACATGTCCCCTGGGGCAGGACCCGGGTCCCCAAACACTTTTTAGGACAGTAACTTGCAAATTAGCCTTTAAAATTAGCACTTTAGATTTTGAACGTTGGAGTCCCATAGACTTTAATAGGGTTCTAAAGTATGCTATATAGTTAGCTCCGTCGAATCTTCTTTATACATTCGACAGACACCATAAGCCTTCCAAGACAGATTCGACCGTAATTCATGTGGATTTTCGGACGAATGCAATTTTTGAACGAAAAACGAAATAAATAAAAACGAATTTCGGGAGTAACTAAATAAATTAAGTTTTCGGACGAAAACGAAATTCCGAAACGAAATATTTTACTCTGCACATGTCTAATACTGCTCTTCTACAAACTGAAGCCTATGTGAACAAGGCCTCACTGCTACCACTTCATTAATTGCCAACCATTTTAGTAGCATTAAATAACCTACTAAAAATAGGTATTAGAAACCTGTCTGGCCCACTTTTTACCAGTGGCGGCCCATCCAAAGGGGCGCAAGGGCGCCGCGCCACTTAAAAAGGTCCCTTTTTTCCCTTTAAGTGCACTGTGTTTGGGTGCCGGATAAAGTGCAACCATGGGAAGCGCCACGTCAATGCAATTCACAAGATTGCAGACAAGGTGCTTCATTTGCAGGCTTTTGACCTGCTTTGCGGCGCAATCCAAAGCGATGAGCAGCTTCCGCCTGAAGTATTACTATGGGCGGGAGCTTTGTTGTTCAAGTGAAAAGGTTACTTCCAGTTTCCCTGTTCCAAGGACCCTGAAAGTAACGTCTGCAGTTCCATGGAACACACGGCCCAAGCGGAGCTGCCTGTAAGGTAAGTAAGTGAGGCTCAGGGCTGCATTTGATCAGGCACAGTGAAGCTGCATTAGATGGAGCACAGTGAGGCTTCATTAAATGGGGCACAGTGAGGCTGAATTAAATTGGGCACAGTGAAGCTGCATTAGATGGGGCACAGTGAGGCTGCATTCGATCGGACACAGTGAGGCTGAATTTGATGGGGCACAGTGGCTGTATAAGTTTGGCACAGTGGCTACATAAGGTGGACATAGTGGCTGCATATGATGGGCATAGTAGATGTATTTGATGGGGCACAGTGGCAGCATTTGATGGCACAGTGGGAGCATTTGATATAGCACAGTGGCTGCGTTTGATGGGCACAGTGGCTGTGTTTGATGGCACAGTGGCGGCAATTGATTGGCACTGTGGCTGCATTTGATGGGGCACAGTGGCTACATTTGATGGGGCACAGTGATGCTGCATTAGATGTGGCACAGTGAGGCTGCCTTTGATGCTGCACAGTGGCTGCATTTTATGGGGCACAGTGGCTGCATAAGATGGGCACATTTGCTGCATAAGATGGGCACAGTGGCTGCCTATGATGGGCACAGTAGCTGTATTTTTGGGGCACAGTGGCGGCAATTGATGGCACAGTGGGAGCATTTAATAGTGCACAGTGGCTGCATTTGGTGGCACATTGGTGGCAATTGATAGGCACAGTGGCTGCGTTTGGCACAGTGGCTGCATTTGATGGAGCACAGTGGCTGCATTTGATGGGGCACAGTGAGGCTGCATTTGATGGGGCACAGTGAGGCTGTATTAGATGGGGCACAGTGAGGCTGCATTTGGTGGAGCACAGTGATGCTGCATTTGATGGGGCACAGTGAGGCTGCATTTAATGGGGCACAGTGAGGCTGCATATGATGGTCACAGTGGCTGCATTCGATATGGCACAGTGGCTGCATAAGATGGACACATTGGCTCAATATGATGGGCACAGTAGCTGTTTTTGATGGGGCACAGTGGCAGCATTTGATGGCACAGTGGGAGCATTTGATATGGCACAGTGGCTGAATTTGATGGGCACAGTGGCTGCATTTGATGGGCACAGTGGCTGTGTTTGATGGCACAGTGGCTGCATAATGGGCACAGTGGCTGCGTTTGATGGCACAGTGCAGGCTACAATTGATGGGTTTTATTTTCAGAAATTGTTAGGCTGAGTCTCTTGCAGAGTGCTCAGCCTACGTATAGTGGAAGTCAGCTTTCAGTCTTTACATTGCTTGCTGTCTCTGCATTAATTTGGAGCTGGAGTCATATGTAAGCACCCTTTCCTTCCTCGCCAGGACAGACATCTCTTCTTCCCTCCCCCTCCTTTCCTCTCCCCTATGGTCTCAGGAGTCAGTTGTCCTCATCCCTGGCGCCTCGCTGACTCACAGATGACAAGGCAGTGAGGTGAGCAGAGAGATGGACGTGATGTTGGGTGAGGAGGGGGCCAGTGGGCAGTGTGGGGGGCAGAGGGCAGAGTCCTGGACACCAGGGTATATATTCCATAGGGGTGACCCCATGCACCTCATTCACAAGCAGCAGCTCTAGAAGATACTCAACATGTCCCCACCAGGGTGCTCCATCATCCTTCTGCTCTTCCTAGCAACCTCAGGTGAGCTCAGATCATATTCTGACCAAATAGGACTTAAATACATTTAAATTGTATTGTTATTGAATTCGTTTTTTCAAATTTTTTTATTTTTATTTTTTTACATGCAATTCAAATTTTTTTGGATTAGTTTTATCCATTTTTGGAATTTTGTGGAGTTATTTTATGTAGCAATATTTTAATTTCTCAGATAAATATTTCTATCTTTTTATAAATTTCCCACTTTTTTTTCCTTGCTTTTTTTTGGCACACAATTTAAAATTTTAATTTTGCAAATCTTCAAAACTAACAGTCCATTGTTAGTTTTTTCAATTTTGAATTTTGTGGAATAATTATATGTAGAAATATCTCTAATTTCTCACATAAATATTTCTATTTTTTTATTATTATTATTCAAGTCAGTTTCCACTTCTTCTTTTCTTTTTTTCTTTTTTTTTTTTTTTTTTCTTTTTTGTGCACAATTTAAAATTCTAATTTTGCGAGTCTTCGAAATGCAGGTTAAGTTATGGTATAATTGTATGTTTATAATTTAGCGTGATACTCTGATTTAAAAGATTTATGAAGCGCAATTATATGGGATTGTGAACAGTGTCAGTGGCTAGAAATGTATTTATATTTAAATTAACCGGTTCTGGTAGCTCGCAAGATTTTTTAGTTATTCATTTTCAAGTCATTTGCTAGTTTTGTCAATTTGGAATTTTGTTGAATTTTTATATGTAGCAATATCGCTACTATCTTGACTGTCCGGTACATCTCTCTACATTCTTTACTAAATTAATTTTCCTAATTTTTTTTTTCTTTCTTTCTTCTGCCACAATTTAAACTTTTAAACTTTTAAATTTTTAAATTTACAAGTCTTCAAAACGTCATATTTTGTTCGTTTTTCAGTTAGGAATATTGGTAAATTATTATACGTAGCAATATCTCTAACATCTCAACTGCCCAGTACATTTTCCTACCTTTTATATTTATTTTCCACTTTTTTTTTTTTCCTTTTCTTTCTTTTGCACACAATTAAAAATGTAATTTTGCTAATCTTTGAAATACTCTCTGTTGTTATTTTTTTGGAGATATGCGAAATTACTATATGTAGCAATATTTCACCAGATAAACACAGAATATCTCTATTTCATCTCTCAGAATAGAAATGTCTCTCTTCTTATTGAATTAATTTTCCAGTTGTTACTTTTCTTCACATTTAAAATGTTTCTTTTGCCAGTCTTCGAAATTGATATTTTGTTACATTTTGTCAATTTGTCAGATAACATCAAAGCCACTAAGTTTTTCAGTTTTCAGGTACTGCACAGCCAAAGGTTAGCAAGTGTGTGGTTGGTTCCTAAGGGATTTATTTTATAATTGGGGTAGGTTGATGGGAATTTGGTATTTTATTTGTTCTGTGGCTTGCTGCTGTTTCAATTTTATTTATGCAATTAGATGGATTTTTTTTTTTTTTTTTTTGTTATGGGTTACAGAATAGCATTCTAGCTAGCTGCTGAGGAAACAAAATAGATACATTGTAATACAAAATTACATCTGTAGGGTGTACAATTCAAACCTGTACTTTTTAGATCTCTTTCATATTTTTATTTTATTATTATTTTTATTATCATATTACATTTCAATTTGTGATCCAGTGATTCTGGGTGATTTATTTAAGGGGTCAGTTCACCCAAAAGTGATATTTCAGTTGTAAGTTTCCCCTTGTCTTCTTAAAGGCACCTGATACCCCAACAGTGAGCTCCTACTACCATTGTTTTCAGTTCTGTTCCTGTAACCTGGCATTTTCTAGTGTCTCATTCTGTGTCCGAGCTCCTCTTATTCCATTCTTCATACTATAAAATAGTGCAGACCCAGGAATTCCTCATAATGGGCACAGCAGGTGTACAGACCCAGGAATTCAGCACAGGGATGGTGGGAACCCCTCATAATGGGCACATTGGGTGACAAAAAAAACTTGGGAACTCAAAGTATGCAGACCTGGGAACTCAGCACAGGGATGGTGGGAGCCCCTTAATGGGCATTGAAGGTATACAGACCTGGGAACTCAGCATAGGGATGGTGGGAAGCCCTCATAATGGGTACACTAGGTGTGCAGACTTGGGAACTCAGCACCGGGATGGGGGGAACACCTTTATAATGGGCACTAAAGGTATACAGACCTGGGAACTTAGCACATGGATGGTGTGAAGCCCTCATAATGGGCATTGAAGGTATACAGACCTGGGAACTTAGCACATAGATGGTGGAAAGCCCTCATAATGGGTAAACTAGGTATGCAGATATAGAAACTCAGCACAGGGATGGTGGGGACCCCTCATAATGGGCACTAAAGGTATACAGACCTGGGAACTCAGCATAGGGATAGTGGGAACCCCTCATAACGGGCACTAAAGGTAAACAGACCTGGGAACCCCTCATAATAGGCACTGTAGGTATGAAGACCTGGGAATCCAGCAGATGGATGGTGGGAACCCCTTATAATGAACACAGAAGGTTTACAGACCCGGGAACCCAGCACAGGGGGGGTGGAACCCCTCATTATGGGCACTGAAGGTGTACAGACCTGGGAACCCAGCTCAGGGATGGTAGGAACCCCTCACAATGGGCACTGAAGGTATGAAGACCTGGGAACTCAGCTCAGGGATGGTGAGAACCCCTCATAATGGGCACTGAAGATGTACAAACCAGGGAGATCAGCATATGGATGGTGGGAACCCCTCATAATGGGCACGGAAGGTATACAGACCTGGAAACTCAGCTCAGGGATGGTGAGAACCCATCATAATGGACACTGAAGGTATACAGACCTGGGAACTCAGCTCAGGGATGGTGAGAACCCGTCATAATGGGCACTGAAGGTGTACACACCTGTGAACTCAGCACATGGATGGTGGGAACCCCTCATAATGAGCACAGCAGGTGTACAGATCCGGGAACTCAGCACAGGGATGGTGGGATACCCTCATAACGGGTGCAGTACAGTTCTGGGAACTCATAGTCAGATAGATAGGAGAAACTGTCTGAAGGTTGAAATCCCCAGTATCTAAAAAGCTGAAATACCAGTTCTAGGTGGGCCGGCTGGCCACCGAGGACTATATCCGTTAAAGCAAAATGTAAAAGCATTTGAAGTCTCCACGGCACCCCTGCGACCACCAGCAAATCAAAACATGATTAGGAGTCATATCACAGACAATTATCCATTATATAAAATGCAGGCAATGGTGTCGATTAACTTAAAAAGTGTAGAACTTGAACGCCCAATCACGTACAGGGGAATTGGTAAAAGAAAAATCGGATTTTGTTTTGCACGCAATTGGCTGCTTGTTGAACTCAGCTGTACTGGGTGAACATTCTCCGCTGCTTTAATAAAGCAGCCTCAATGAATGAAAACATTAGCAGATGCTCGACCCACGTGGAGTGGCAGAATGAGAGCGCCGGCCGGACAATCAGCACAATACGCCGATCGAGGCTTGCACTGGCCGCCATCCAAAATGGGAAAAGAGGAAAGAATTCCGAAAGCATTACATTACTTTTGATGCACCGCGTTTCCTTAAACACTTCCTCTTGTCCGTTTCTTGCTTTTCCGACTCTTAAAGAATCCGCACAGAATAGACTCAGCATAGGGATTCCATTCACCGGGAAAGGCTGATGCGTTTTGGTTGGAAGAGTTCCCCTTCTTCGGGGCCGATAGAGCTTGTTCTTGCTCTTGTTCAGATTCCATTCCTCTCTGTTTTTATCCATATATAACTATATACAGCATGTATCATGTATACTTAAAAACAAAAAGGCCAAAGCTATCAATGCCATGTAAATTGCCAAAGAGGGGCAAAAAAGTCAAGTAAAACCCTATTGGGTACTCTATGGGCTCTGTTACATTTACAGAAGCCATTGCCCCTCCTCTGAAAAGTGAGGGTTGCAGCATCTCCTTTAACTCTTAAGAGGCTTCACCTCCAGGGCGGTTGAGTGGGTTGTGCCTGGTGATGGTATTGCCCCCCATAAGTGACAGGGGGTATTTTTTTTTTCCTGGTCACGGCATGTGTACATTCCCCTTAGCCTGCTGTGTTAGGTTTGGGGAGGGGGGGTGTTTAACTGCCTATTTATACTGCCCCCGGCCACAAGTATTAATGAGCCCTAAGGGTAGGGGCGCGTCCATTCTCTATCATATCTGGAGTTTTCTCTACAGACTATTTGAAAAAAATATAAATATAGAGCTGGCAGCTATCTCCTATATGACTCCCATTTAAGGGCTGGTTCACAAAAATGTTGGTCTCTGAAGAGCAATCCGTGTTCAAAACGCTCTTCAGAGAGCATGTGACAGGTGCTGAGGAGGCTTGAATTGCCTCCTTGAATTGCCTCCTCAGCTCCTGCTTTAACCCCTTGATCGCCCCTCTAGTGCACGGGGTCAATGCCGGGACAAGATCACCTAGAGCCCACACCCCAAGATCTATGAGCATTATATGTCATTAAAATTCCCCCCCCCCAAAAAAAATAAACTGGTCACTAATCTGCATGCACGTACAATTACCCCCTAAGCATGAGCCTCCCCCCCTCCTCTCAGTACAAATCTGCCCTTCTGCTGAAAGTACCCCTTCCCAGCACAAATCTGTGCCCCCCCTGTCCCCCAAATGCCCTCATCCCCCAAAAAAGATCACCCCTGCAAGCACAAATCCTCCACCCCTCAAATTTCCCCTTTGAGTATACATTCTCCCCCCCCCCACTCCAAATCTCCCCCTCCTTGCACCAATACCCCCCCTCCTAGCACAAGTACCCACAATCATTCCTAGCATAAATATGCCCCCCCCATGCTCCTAGCATAAGGACCCCCAATCATCCCTACTAGCACAAATCCACCCCCCCACAAAATGGGAACTAATTTCCATGATTACCCCCTAAGCATGAACACCCCCCTCCTCCCAGTACAAATCCCCCCCTGCTGAAAGTACCCCCCCAGCACAAATCTCTTCCCCCCTTCATCCCCCAAATGCCCCCCTCCCCAAAAAAAGATCACCCCCTCCAAGCACAAATCCTCCACCCTTGAAATTTCCCCTTTGAGTATACATTCTCCCCTGCTACTCCCCCTCCCAGCACAAATATCTCCCCCCCCGCACTAACACTCCTAGCACAAGGACCCCCAATATCCCTACTAGCACAAATCCACCCCCCCCCCTTCTACCATATCACCTCTTCTAGTTCAAATCCCTAAATCGACCCTTCTAGCACAAATCCTCTTCTCTCATTCCCCCCCAACACAAATGACCCTGAATCACCACTCCTAGCACACATTCCCAAATTTCCCCTCCTAGATCAATCCCCCCCCCCCCGCTGCCTCACAACACAAATCCCCTCCCCCTCAATCTCCTTTAGGTGCCCCCCACCTCACATGATGGCGCTGTGGCCCAGGGCATCTACCCCTCCTGCCCACCCCTTGTTCTGACCCTGCACATGGCTGCAGGTCGCTTTCAGAGCACCCCCATTCACTTGAATAAGTCATGTTCAGCCGGTGCTACGCAACAGGGGTGTATAATTCCTGGCGCGGCCACAAAGCTTTACAACTGCAGCATGTGTCTACAACCCCAGCAGCTGCCTCTGCAGTGGGTAGCTTTTGGGAGGGGGGGGCAGTAAAAGCAAAGCTCAACCACGGGGTTTTATAGCCCCCCCCCCCCAAACTCTTGTGCGAACAAGCCCTAAATCAAAGGAAGATACAGTTGTAATGAAAGGTAGAACTTTTATTCCTGCAGTTTAACAAGTGAAACTCAGTTTCCCCTTAAAATTTTAGTTGACTGCAAGACTGAGATTTTTTTTCGCCAAAGTCACTACCCTCATCCCTACTCTTAATGAAAATGCCACTACAGTGTTTCAATTGCATTTTTAAGGTACCTGTAAAGCCTGAAAACATAAATTGGACTGTGCAGTCTTTAATGACGTGTATCGCCCACAAGGCTCCCGCTGCCTGGGAACCACGTAAGCATTGGCTTAAGCTTTGGGGTCACATCACTGCAGTTTCTTTAAATTATTATGTAGGAAAATGAAAAAATGCTTGAGTCGTGCCGGGAGGGGGAGGGTTTGGGGGGGGTTGCGGTTTTCAATTTTGCATTTCGATTCTATTGGGTGGCTCAGGACAAATGCCAGAATTGCCAGGTGGCTAGTCCAATGCTCATAGAGGCGACACAGAATTGCTGTTTTTACTCTGATCTCTGCATGGTCCTTATTGTGAGGCTGTTTTAGGATATTTATTCTTTTTTATGTCTTCCAGGGTATTGTGCCAAACCAAGAGTGGAAATCATCCCATCCAATGGAGAGATCTTTCTGGGAAAAGAGCAGAGCTTCATATGCAAATGTAAGAAAACTCCATCCAATGTGCGTTGCGCGTACGCCGTAAAGCAGGGTAGGCTACCCGGGGCCCTCCAGCCTGTTGCGGAACTACAAGTCCCATGGGGCATTGCAAGGCTGGCAGTTACAATTTCTCCCAGAGGCATGATGGGACTTGTAGTTCTGTAACAGCTGGAGGGCCCTAGGTTGCCTACCACTGCCGTAAAAGGATACTGAGGCTGGGCAAGAAGAAGTTAATGCTTGTATCGTCAGCGCCATCTAGTGGTCAAAATGCAGAATAGTTTTCTGAAATATCTCTAACGGAAAGCTATACTACATGTTGGCCACTACAAGGCTGGCAGTTACAATTACTCCCAGAGGCATGATGGGACTTGAGGTTCTGCAACATCTGGAGGGCCCCAGGTTGCCTACTGCTGAGGCTGGGCGAGAAGGAGTTAATGCTTGTATCGTCAGCACCATCTAGTGGTCAAAATGCAGAATAGTTTTCTGAAATATCTCTAGGGGAAAGCTATACTGCATGTTGACCACTAGATGGAGCTGATAATACAGACATTAATCAAAAGTGTGTGTGTGTGTGTGTGTGGGGGGGGGGGGGGGAGGCATTTATCATTAGCCCCCTAAAGGAATCTATTTATAAATGTTTACACCCAAGAGTCACACAACTTTCTCCCAAGATTTACAATTTTTTTTTCCAATTGAATCCAATGAGAAAAATGTGTGAAGGCAGTGTTGAAGCTCGCTTAAAGTCTGCTAACATCTTGTTTAATCCTTTCATGGCCAAATCTTATTATAGCCTAAATGCCCAGATCACATCTATCGGTGTCGGTAAATGACCTCAGGTTATTACGATCGGCCCTCGTGGTGATCACATGCTCGGGAACCGCACCAATTAGCACTAAAGCTTTGCGGGTTGGGAAGTTTAAAGTTGTCCTGTGCGGATTTCGATAACGACTCTTTCTTTGGACAGCATCGGTGGAGGCAACAATGAAATGGCTTACCGGTGACGATGACGAGGAGATCGAGGATGAAGCGAGGCGGTACAAGAAGGAAACCATCGATGAGACTACTATGACGCTGCAAGTCTACGCATCCAAGATTGAACCTGACCGCGTTATCAAATGTCAGGCCGAGTCCGAGTCTGGAGAGACGACAAATTCCGAGATCAAAATCAGGATCATTCGTAAGTTCTACCCCTCTATGGGGCAGCTCATACCACAGGACTAGCAGGATTGGGGAAAGGGGCGCTTGCCTTTTTAGGGGCTTTTTTTTTTACCAATTTTTTTACATTTTGCACTATAGTTTACATTGCCTGCATTACACGTACAGCGGAATACAGGCGATACTGCACTGCAGTTGGGCCAAAATGAAAAACAACCCCCCCCCCCCTTTATTAATAGGTGATACAACAGAGAGACAACTCATTTTATTCATTGTTGTATCTGCTGTAAAAAT
Organism: Lithobates pipiens; assembly: GCF_037356315.1. Lineage (NCBI taxonomy): Eukaryota > Metazoa > Chordata > Amphibia > Anura > Ranidae > Lithobates > Lithobates pipiens. The sequence goes on along the minus strand of NW_027507788.1, from coordinate 10,077,711 downwards.
CTTAATTTGGGTGCCAACATAGATTACAGAAGAAATACATTTTTCTGAGGCCTAATGATATGATGGTGTCCTACATATTTATAAATGTATGCAACTGAGACTTCTGTTTTTTAACTACATGTGACATGATACCTCTAAATATGACCTGAGACCTCTGTTAGGTGACCAGGGACCTCTACCTGTGATCTGGGACTTATATTATCAATCTACATGTGACTTGAAACCACTGTTTCATTCTGCATGTGACCAGAAACCTCTACATGTGACAAGAGACATCTACACGTGACCTGAGACCTCTATGAATGAGCTCTACATAGGACTTAAGATCTCTATGTGTGAGATGATACCTTTACATGTGGTCGGAGACCTCCATGAGTGAGTTGAGACCTCTACAGGTGACCTGGGACCTCTATGAGTGAGCTCTCCCTATGACCTAAGACCTCTATGTGTGAGATGAGACCTTTACATGTGGCCTGAGACCTCTGTGAGTGAGCTGAGACATCTACAGGTGGTCTGGGACCTCTATGAGTGAGCTGAGACCCCTACACGTGGCCTGAGATCTCTACATGTGACCTGGGACCACTTTAAGTGACCTAAGACCTCTATGTGTGAGATCAGACATTTACATGTGGCCTGAGACCTCTGTGAATAAGCTGAGACCTCTGCAGGTGACCTGGGACCTCTATGAATGAGCTGAGACCCCTGCATGTGGCCTGAGACCTCTACATGTGACCTGGGACCACTTTAAGTGACCTAAGACCTCTATGTGTGAGATCAGACCTTTACATGTGGCCTGAGACCTCTGTGAATAAGCTGAGACTTCTACAGGTGACCTGGGACCTCTAGGAGTGAACTGAGACCCCTAACTGTGGCCTGAGACCTTTACATGTCACCTTGGACCACTTTGAGTGACCTAAGACCTCTATGTGTGAGATGAGACCTTTACATGTGAGCTGAGACCTATAAATGTGACCTGAAACCTCTATGTGTGAGACGAGGCCTCTGCATGTGACCTGGGACCCCTGTGTGTGACATGAGACTTCTGCCTGTGATAAGAGAGCTCTACGTTCGATCAGATTCCTCTACATGTGACCTGAAACCTCTATGTGTGAGATGAGGCCTCTATATGTGACCTGAGACCTATGTGTGTAGTAAGAGACCTCTATATGTGACCAGAGACCTCTACATGTGACCTAGGACCCCTATGAGTGAGATAAGACCTTTACGTGTGAGATGAGACCTCTACATGTGGCCTGAAACCTTTACATATGACCTGAGACCTCTATGAGTGAGCTGAGACCTATAGATGTGACCTGGGACCTCTATGAGTGACCTGGGACCTCTACATGTGACCTGGGTCCACTATGGGTGGCCTGAGACCTCTACATGTGACCTGGGGCCTCTATGTGTGAGATGAGACCCCTACATGTTTCCCGAGACCCCTACATGTGACCTGTGGCCTCCATATGTGACCTGTGACCTCTGCATGTGACCTAAAACCTCTGTTTTCCATCTGCACATGATTTGAGGCCTTCATTTTCAATCTACATGTGAGCTGAGACCTCTATATGTGACCTGAGACCTCAGCACGTGAGCTGAAACCTCTACATGTAACCTGAGACCTCTGCATGTGACCAGAGACTGCTACATGTGAGCTGAAGCCGCTGCGTTCAATCTACATGAGACCCTCTATGCTCAACCATCTATGTTCCAGAAGCCTCAGGAAGGCAGGGGAGAGCAATCAAACCCACAGCCTGTGAAACCCAGAACAGCCAGAAGCAATCGACAACTCCCACACTGATTACAGAGGAGCCAAAAAAACTAAACTCACCTCCATCCTACCAACCTAACTAGGAGGGTGCTATACACAGTACATGTGTGACCTAAGGCCTTCATTTTCAATTTACATGTGACCTGAGACATCTGTTTTCAATCGGCATGTGGCCTGAGACCTCAACCTGTGACCTCTGTTTGCATTCTGCATTGTCTGTATGGTAGATGTTACATTGATGTTGTTGACCAATATTTCACTCATTTCATTGTATCTTTATACAGAGAAAGCAACTTTTGTGAAGGATGTGTCAGTTACCAAAGCATTTGACGCCGACTCAGACGCTAAGCTGCCGTGCGCCGTGGAAGGCATCCCCACACCGCAGATCACCTGGTTCCGCAATGACATGCCCGTCCCAATCTTACCAGGTCAGTCCAATATTCTGACAACCCAGTGAAACATTCCATTTAAAGGGACAGAGCGGAAATCCTTCACATCGACCAGCGAACATTAGCCAGAAGGATTTTGCAACCAACACTGCTCCCGATCATGTGACTACTGTGACAGCCAATCACAGTGGTCATCATGGGATCAGGTAGACCCCCCCCCCCCCCCTCCCCACTGCCCCCTGGGGCCATAATTTCAAAGAAATGCCGAGGTGGGGCAAGAAGAGGTTAATGCCTGTATCATCAGCTCCATCTAGTGGCCAAAATGTAATACATTTTTCTGAGAAAATGATACAAAATTTTGGCCACTAGATGGCGCTGATGATACAGGCATTAACCTCTTACACAAAATACAAGATGTTTCATTTAACTTGCACGAATGCTTCTGACATTCGTGCAACAAATGTTTTATAACTACACCCCATTTATAAATGTTTTCACCCAAGAGTCACATAACTTTCACCAAGGATTTACACACTTTTTCTTTTCCAATTGGAAAAATGTGTGGATCTTACGTAATATAAAGACTTAAAGAGACACTCAAGTCAAATTCAAATAATACTGCTTGCTCAAAATAAAAAATAAAAAAAGATGCATCAATGAATAATATTGATTTATGTTGATTCTATCAGCCTGGAGCTCGGCTCTAACAAGCATGTGTGGATTCTCTATTAATTGTACAAAATATTTTTTTTATTTTTTTTGCTTAGGTCATCTTTCAGTGACCCAGGACGGGACCCTGACCATAGACAAGATCCAGCTGTCAGATGCCGGAATGTACTACTGCCAAGCTTACATCCGAGAACGCAATGAGATCGAGTACAAGAACGTCACCGTCACTGTCAACGGTAGGGCTCTGCCCTTTTTCTTCCACCTCCTCCAATTTGACGTTGTAATACATTTGTTCCGTCTTTAACCAAAAAATTTCCCTGGTTCTCCCGCAGCGGCTCCGATGGTCACCTTTGAGGAATCTTTTCCCAACATCACTTCCAAATCCAACGCCTCATTCACCTGCTCTGTGACCGGACACCCCAAGCCCGAGATCGTCTGGAAAAAGTAAATACCCCTCGAGTTCCCATGTATAGGGGGGGGGGGGGGGGGGGGGCTGAAAGGAGACAGACCAACACATTCCAACCTTTCAATGGCAACAAAATTACTTTATTTAAATTTATTGACATAATACTGGTTTATTCCATGGTGGTGTATAATATAGGACAGTGATGGCGAACCTTGGCACCCCAGATGTTTTGGAACTACATTTCCCATGATGCTCATGCACTCTGCAGTGTAGTGGAGCATCATGGGAAATGTAGTTCCAAAACATCTGGGGTGCCAAGGTTCGCCATCACTGATATAGGACCATACAAGTCAACGCAGCAGAGAAGCTTACACTTTAATGTCCCCCCCCCCCACCCACAGTCACACACTATTAGTATTATACATTTATATAGCTCTTACACATACCGCAGTGCTGTACAGAGATCACTGAGCCAGTCACAACAGTCTCTGTTCCAGAGGAGCTTACACTCTAATGTCCCCTCCCCCACAGTCACACTATTATTATACATGTATATAGCTCTGACATATACAGCAGCGCTGTACAGAGAACACTGATTCAGTCACATCAGTCTCTGTACAGAGGAGCTTACACTTTAATGTCCCCTCCCCCACAGTCACACACTATTATTATACATTTATATAGTGCTGACATATACTGCAGTGCTCTTCAGAGAACACTGAACCAATCAAGTCATTCTCTGTACCAGAGGAGCTTACACTCTAATGTCCCCTCCCCTACAGTCACACACTATAATTATTATACATTTATATAGCTCTGACATATACCGCAGTGCTGTACAGAGAACACTGAGCCAATCACATCAGTCTTTGAAGAGCTTACAATCTAATTTCCAATCATATATAAACCATACACGGACTTGGATACATGCATGTGGAAGCCAAATGATCTATCTATCTATCTATCTATCTATCTATCTATCTATCTATCTATCTATCTATCTATCTATCTATCTATCCCATCTCTATCTATCTATCTATCTATCTATCTATCTATCCCATCTCTATCTATCTATCTATCTATCTATCTATCTATCCCATCTCTATCTATCTATCTATCTATCTATCTATCTATCTATCTATCTATCTATCTATCTATCTATCCCATCTCTATCTATCTATCTATCTCTCTATCTATCTATCTATCTATCTATCTATCTATCTATCTATCTATCTATCTAATCTATCTATCTATCTATCTATCCCATCTCTATCTATCTATCTATCTATCTATCTATCTATCCCATCTCTATCTATCTATCTATCTATCTATCTATCTATCTATCTATCTATCTATCTATCTATCCCATCTCTATCTATCTATCTATCTATCTATCTATCCCATCTCTATCTATCTATCTATCTATCTATCTATCTATCTATCTATCTATCTATCTATCTATCTATCTATCCCATCTCTATCTATCTATCTATCTATCTATCTATCTATCTATCTATCTATCTATCTATCTATCTATCTATCCCATCTCTATCTATCTATCTATCTATCTATCTATCTATCTATCTATCTATCTATCTATCTATCCCATCTCTATCTATCTATCTATCTATCTATCTATCTATCTATCTATCTATCTATCTATCTATCTATCTCTCTATCTCTCTATCTATCTATCTATCTATCTATCTATCTATCTATCTATCTATCTATCTATCCCATCTCTATCTATCTATCTATCTATCTATCTATCTATCTATCTATCTATCTATCTATCTATCCCATTACATTAAGATTTCTCTGTCTATATCCCATTACATTTCTATCAATACATTACATTCATTATAAAGGTACTGTTTCTTTCTATCCTTCTGTTGTTCTTTCTTTCTATATACTGTATATATATATATATATATATATATATATATATATATATATATATATATATGAAATACATTAGCTAAAATCCCATCCATCCCTTCATGTCTATCTATCTTTCTATCTATCTGTCTGTCTATCTGTCCTATCGATGGACAGATTGGTCAGCAACTTGAACAAAAAGCTAATTTCTGGCTTGCTGCCTGCAGGGGAGAAGAGGTGATCAGCGATGATGGACAGAAATACATCTTAAGCTCCAATGGTCTTCAGCTCTCCATCACTGACCTGGCCAAGGACGATGAAGGGAACTACACCTGCTACGCCAGCAACAGCTTGGGGCAAAAAAGCACAACCCTGACCCTGCAAGTTATCGGTACGCTTGGCCTGTGTACATTACACCTCGAATAGACACCTTACAAGTATATTGGTTACTTATCTAGCATCACCCCTTTAATTTCCATATAAGGAAAGCTGATTGGTTTCTAAGCAGAGCTGCACCAGATTTTGCACTCTCCAGTTTTTAGTAAACCTCCCCTATTGGGTACAGTAAAAATATATATATTTTACAGTAAACCATTTGTTAAAATTCTTAGCCCAGCACTAGCAGTTTACAACTTGCAATGCTGCTGGCTCCCAGTGCTGCTTCCCTGAACTTCCGGTCTTCACAGGAAATCATTAACAGTGGACAGTGCAGCCTGGAACCAGCATGGAAGGGGAGGGGGGGAGGGGAGTAGCTTACCATCTCAGGCTATGGAGCTGTGTGTTTCTATTGATGCACACAGTGTACGGAGACACAACTTTAGTCCCTGCATGCAAGGGTGGCTCCATAGAACCTGCAAGAGAAAGGAGCCACCCTGACACAGGAAACCTGGCACCAGCCTAAAGCTGCCGACTCAGTGGTTCAATCAGCTGCTGAAAGTTCTTAGAAAACTGAGGGTAGTGATATCACTTTTATTTTTCATAAAGTATATATAAAGCTAAAACTTTTTTTTGTATAAAACCTGTTTTGTATACTGGAACACGGTGCTGAATTCAACTCATGGTTAAGGAAAGTCAATCTAATTCAAACGGAGCCCAACGGCTCCAGTGGGGCCCCTCGACCAGAGCACCCAGAGTGAGGAATCCACAGATACAAAGTCAAATGAGAATACCAGACTAAAGATCAAAAGCGACCAGAATCTTTAATTTGTTTATAACAAGAAAACATAAAACTCCCAACGTGTTTCAGCAACCCATTTGTCTCCCCCTCCCCCTTTTCTTCAGGGCTGAAAGATCATACCTTGTTCATGGCTCAAATATTTGGGTGTTGTCAGGTGGACTCAAAAATGACACAGTCACCAAAATTCATTATTTAAAGCAGGGGCCTCCAAACTTTTGAAACAAAGGGCCAGTCTATTGCCAGTGGGAGGAGTCGCCGCCATCATTGGTGTCAATTAGAGGAATTGTCCTCATCTTTAGTGTCATTGGGATGAATAGTTCCCCATCACTGGTATCACTGGAAGAAGTAGATTCCCATCACTGGTGTCAGTGGGAGGAATGGGGTTCCATCACTGGTGTCAGTGGGAGTGATGGGGTTCCATCAATGGTGTCGTGGGAGGAATGGTGCTCCATCACTGGTGTCAGTGGGCAGAATAGTGCCTCATCATTGGTGTCAGTGGGAGGGATAGTTTCCCATCACTGGTGTCAGTGGGAGGAATAGTGTCCCATCAATGGTGTCAGTGGGAGTAATGGTGCTCTATCCCTGGTGTCAGTGGGAGGAATGGGGCTCCATCACTGGTGTCAGTGGGGGGAATGGTGCCCCATCGTTGGTATCAGTGGAAGGAATAGTGCCCCATCACTGGTATCAGTGGAAGGAATAATGCCCCATCATTGGTGTCAGGGGGAGGAATGGTGCTCCATCCCTGGTGTCAGTGGAAGGAATGGTGCCCCATCATTGGTGTCAGTAGTAGGAATAGAGCCCCATCATTGGTATCAGTGGGAGGAATAGTGCCCCATCATTGGGGTCAGTGGGAGGAATAGTGCCCCATCATTGGTGTCAGTGGGAGGAATAGAGCCCCATCGTTGGTGTCAGTGGGAGGAATAGTGCCCCAAGAGCCAGATAAACACAAGCAAAGGGCCACACTTTGGGGACCACTGATTTATAAGATGAATAGGGCACTTTTCACTGTTCATTGTCTAAATAATTTATTTTAGTGACTAATTCCTCCTAAAAACACTCAATATTTAAGTCCTAAGGAAGGGGGAGATCTCCGAGCTCCCGAAACGCGTTGATTATTTTATGTTCTCTTGTTACGAAACAAAACAAACATTTAATGATGTTGGAGCTCTTTTGTTGGAGGAACTCATTAGACCTTTTATTACTTTTGTTTGCTGTCTGTGTCACTGTCTCGATTTGTCCTGTTGACCTTTCTCAAGTGATGGGAAATATGAAATCTTAAAGTGGTGAGGATAAATCCTCCAATGGAGACACCGGACAACCGATCTGACACTATTATGATGAACATGCAAGACTAAAGCAATATATATATATATATATATATATATATATTTATATATATATATATATATATATATATATATATATATATAATATATATATATATATATTTATTAGGTTGATGGGCGATGGCAATAAGGGTTCATGATGAAATGTCTAAATATACAATTGTAGCTTTATGGAGACCTCTAGTGGTCCTTTGAGGGAAGGACATATTTTATATTATATTTTGATGCTTTATCAACTTTGTATCTAATGTGTTTTTTTTTTTTTTTTAACAAACTAATTATAATAAATTACAAGAAATCTTTTTAATAAGAAGGAATTTGATGAATGCCTTACCTGCAAAGCACTAAAACAAATGCAAGGGTTTCAACTGACCTCCGTGTGTCCCTTTAGATGCTCCCGGGGAGTTGGAGCTGGTGTCGTCGCTGGGATCATCTTACTCATAATATTGGGGACTCTGCTGGCCGTGGACCTGACTTGTTACAGGACGAGACGCCGTGGCTTCCTCATGTTCCTGTCCACCAACATACTGGGGAGACCGGCGCCAAGGGTCAAGCTGGAGGACGACCTCAAGTAGTTTCCTTCCATCATCTCCACCTGGTGCACACCTACTGCCAGCACCATGGACAGCTCTCCTTGTCTACAGCAACTAAGCAATGTAGAGGAAGGTCCCTTCAATTTGTGATGGCCTTTAAGGGACGATTGACTGCAGATTTCTGAACTTTCTTGTACCTTCACTGCCAGCAGTAGACTCGGAATTTGGGCTTGTGGCTACAGGCTCTGGGCTTGTGGCAATGGCATCCATTTGAGAAGCTTTTGAGATCATTCAGAAACCAATGTTGGGGTTGCGTCTATAAGACAGGGGTGTCAAAAACTATTTTATTGTGGGGCCGCATCAGTTCTATGGTTGCCCTCAAAAGGCTGGTTGTATCTGTAAGACTAGATGTCTAGAGCACCCCCTCACCCCTTACATCAGATGTCAAGATCCCCCCATCATCAAAAGTCAAGAGTCCCCCACCCTCCCTTACATCACAGTGCACCCTCCCCCCCTTATCTTGTGCTGCTGCCAAGGTAAAGCTAGGGGCAGATCTGGAAAGCAGAAAGTGCAAAGTCTGGAGGAGGACCAGAGGAGGGAATCAGCTGAATACAGAGACCAGGGAAGGTGTAGACAAGGTGGTGCCACGGCTGCACAGGGAGGTGCAGGGTTTGTAGGAGGAGTCCTGTCCTCCTCTCTGTTGTCAACTGCTGAGACAGGTGGAAGAGATGAACCTCTCCTACGGCTACATGGAGAGGTGCAGGATCTGGCAGAGGAGTTCTGTTCTCTCTGCTGCCAACTGCTGAGATGGGGGAAGGAGGACAGACACGAGCCTCTCAGTGGCTGCGTGGAGATGTCCTCTCTGACGCCGATTGCTGAGACAAGGTGGGGGCAGATATGAGGGGGGATGCCACAGCTGCAGAAGAGTTGGCGAGGGCCACAAAAAATGGCCCGGTGAGTCAAATTCGGTCCAAGGGCCTTATGTTTGACACATGTACCATAGGAGGGGCAGTGATGTCATCTAAGTCAGGAGAACAGATTGCGTGGGGGCAATGTTTCTCAACTCCAGTCCTCAAGTACCCCCCCCCCCCCCCCCCAACAGGTCATGTTTTCAGGATTTCCCTCAGATGAAACGCCTGTGGTAATTACTGAGGCAGTGAAACTGATCAAATCAGTTGGAAAGCCTAAAACATGACCTGCTGGGGGTATTTGAGGCACTGGAGTTGAGAAACATTGGTCTAGGGCCTGGATGGTAGAAGACCCACGCTCTGCAACCTCGTTCCTGAACACACGGGGTCCTAAACGCCTGTAGTACTTGGTAAAGCGCTCAGCCTTGTCCAGTCGCAGCCAGTCATAGACTTTGACAGGCAGCCTGCAGTGGGGCTGGACTCTGCGTCGTGGGCACCCAAGCACCAGGAGGAACGCACTTCAGCTGCACCCATGTTCAAGGGGCCTCAAGGGTATATTTAACAGACTAAAAGGGACCAAATAGGAGAAGTCCATTATTAGGGTTTAAACAACAATTGAAATTGTGGCGCAAACAAATGCTATTGCACCATCCACATGCGTTATCCTCTACCCCCCCCCCCCCCCCCCCAGATAAATTTAAGGATATGCTTGTGTAGCATAGGTAGTAAAAATGTTCATAAGAAGTTCATAAAAATCTCATAGGAAGGGTGTTGTACTTCAGTAGGCAGCTCCACCTGAGACAGGAACAAATCTCTGAAATTACAAAAAAGGAACACAAGGGGGGCGCCAGCTAAAGTGCAACATTAATCGTAATAAACCCCCTTGATGTTGCACTTAGTCGGCGCCTCCTTGTGTTCCTTTTGCTTTCATTATTAGGGCTTTCATACCGGCCCCCCGTCCAATTCACTTACATAATTTTTTTTTTTTATCTTTATAGGAAGGGGACCTCCGACAAGAGCCACGTGGTAAATATTTCTGGCATCGATGCCTGACACCGCCCAAAGTCGATGTGGACACAAGAGGAAGCAGCGGGATAAAAATCCGAACTTTGTACAGAGACATTCAGAAATGTCCGAGAGACTTCCACACTGTAAATAAATCTCGCTAAACACTAAACGCGACCTTCAAAGATGTGTTGGGTTCTCAAACGACCTGAAGATAAAAAAAATTTTTTTGAGTGGACAGATTAAAGGTCAGTCCATACTCTTCCAGCACAGTCCCATTTTTATTTTTTTTTCAATATCTCGTTAGTCCTCCATCCTGTTTAGAATTAGGTAGACCCAGAAAAAAGCAATCAGGGTCTTCAGGAGAACTCGGCCCCGAAGTCTATGCAATGACATGCCATCTCACCAAGCGCTCCACAGGTACTGAATCATGGCGGCAGCTGTGTAGATTGGAATTGATCTGCATAGTGAAGGAGGGGGCACTGTGAGAGCCAATTGCACTATATGGCATGTCTACACAAGGGAGAGGACAACACCAACCGGCCGATCTTATCACTTTACTGACAACTGCCTCATATGGAAAAACCCAAAAAGGAGCAGTAACTGTCAACGAGAGGCGAAGCCAGGGGTCAGTTGCCAGTCCAATGGCCAAGAAACTAATAAAGAGAGCCTGTCTTCACAGCCGTAGGGACCATCTCGGCTTGGAGGCTTCCACTGCATTCGTTACGGGACAGAGCTCCCTTGTTGTACTGTGACCGTGGACTAGCATAGCCTTTTACACTCCTGAAAATATCACAGGCATTAGCTCCCTAAAGCTAGAACAACGTTTAGTCCTTAGAACAAACTAGCATGACCTTTAGTAGACTGGAACTAGCATGGCTTCTAGAGCCCTGCAACTAGCATATCTTTTAGTACCTCAGAACTAGCAGAGTGTTTAGTACACTAGAACAGCCTTTAGTACCTTGGAAATAGCACAGCTTTTAGCACCCTAGAACTAGCACAGCCTTAAGCACCTTTACATAGCCTTGACCCCCCTAGAACCCACATGGCCTTTAGTAGCCTGGAACTAGCACAGGCTTTAGCATCCTAGAGCTTGCACAGCATTTAGTACCTCAGAATTGCACAGCTTTTAGCACCCTAGAAATAGCACAGCCTTACGCACCCTAAAATACTATATCCTTGACAACCTAGAACCCACATGACCTTTAGTACCCTGGAACTAGCACGATCTTTAGCATCTTTGAACCAGCACAGCCTTTAGTACGGCCTTAAGCATCCAAGAAGTAGTATAGCCTTGACCCCCCCCCCCCCCCCCTAGTGCCCACGTGGCATTTAGTACCATGGAACTAGCTCAGCTTAAGCACCCTAAAACTAGTAAATCCTTGATCCCCTAAAGTCTACAGGGCCTTTAGTAACCTGGAACTAGCCCAGCCTTTAGCATCCTAGAACCAGCACAGCCTTTAGTACCTCAGAATTAGCATGACCATTAATACCCTAGAACTATCAGAGCCTTAAGCATCCTACAACTAGGATAGCCTTGACCCCCTAGAACCCACCTGGCATTTAGTGGCCTAGAACTAGCAACACCTTTAGAATTCTAGAAGCAGCACAGCCTTTAATACCTCTGAATTAACATAGCCTTTAGCACCCTAGAACTAGCACAGCCTACAATTAGTATAGCATTGACCCCTAGAACCCACCTGGCCTTTACTAGCCTGGATCTAGCCTTTAGTACCTCCAAATTAGCATAGCCTTTAGAACCCTAGAACTTGCAAAGCCTTAAGCACCTTTGAACTAGCATAGCCTTTACCCCTTAGAACTCACCTGGTCTTTAGTAGCCTGTAACTAGCACAGCATGTAGCAACCTAGAACCAGTTCAGCCTTTGATACCTTGGAATTAGCACAAACTTAAGCGCGCTAGAACTCTCATAGCCATAGCACCCTAAAAACTCTATGACCTTTAATGCCCTAGAACTAGCACAGCCCCTAGAAGCCATCACAGCCTTAAGCAACCCTCTGCTGTGCCAGGTAAAAGCTATGCTGACAGGTTCTCTTTAAATTAAACTAAATAAAACCACTTCCAGACTTTTTGGTTTATTTTACTTATTTATTTAATTGTTTTCTCTTCTCTTTAGCATTTAGAAACACTCGGTTTCTGTAGATTAAACATATATCGCTTTAGTTAGTTGCTTTGTTTTTGCTTGTTTTTTTTTTTTGTTTTTTGTTTTCTTAATGTATTAAAAAGATACTTTTTAGAACAAATGTATATTGTTCTTCATTGCTCCTTTTAATATTACTTTTGAAAACAAGGGAAGAATTAGTTACAATGGAGGGAGACTTTTGGGGGAAATATTTATACTTAGTAACAGATGAGGGAGATCAAGACTATCTGGGGGTCGACAGTTCCATCTAGTGGCCAAAATCAAGTATTATTTCTTATTGAGATATATCAGAAAAAAAACTACCACATTTTGGCCACTAGATGGAGTTAAAGATCATAGGAAATAGCTGTTTTGAGAAAAATAGGACCAGAATTCGTCAAGGTTGGGCCCAGTGTTTGCCACATTCCGCCCAATGATTTCATTTATAACTGGACCCCTTAGTGTTCGTTTTTGTAAATATCCTACAGGTCGAGCTGTCCAGACTTGTTACAATGTGTTCGTACAATCTCGAATACCTAAAAGCTCCTTTCCACTCGTGTAACATAGCGGTCGGTAGATCTATAAATGATTTTACAATCAGATTGTAACCTGCGTGTGGTCAGCTTCAATCTCTTTATTGCTGGAATAAATGACAAAATATTTTATCTTGGGAAATATAGGAAAAAGCTTCAATGTAACTGTTTTATTTTAACTTATACTTTAACTCTTTGTTGTAACTGTTTTTCTGATTATTTTTGAAGCTGTTGCTTCAAACATCCAATCAGATTCAAGCTCCTATTTTTTTTTTTTTTTATAATTTCCCCCTACACACGATTGGTTGTTTTGAAGCGAACGCTCTCCGAAGAGAGGAGAACAGCAACAGCGACTCCTATAGAAAATGATCCCCTTATTGTACAGATTATAATGTGATGTACATAGACTATGTATTGTCTGATAGATTGAATTAAACATTTCTTTGAGAAAAAAAAAAGAAATCATCTCTCTTATTTCCTCTATCTTGTTCCTGCTACTGACGCCGCCCCAGTGTGAAAGGGGCCTTATTGTAAACATCCTGGTGACAGCGATAGGCATGTGACAGGTACTCTTTATGGAGAGATCTGGGGGTCTATAAGACGCCAAATCCCTCCTCTGTCCTTTTAAAAGCATTCAAAACACCACGATCGGTGGTTTTGAATGCTTTAGATTTTTTAAAAACTTGCGCCCGTGGTTTCCGTGTAAACCCGGAGTGATGTCATCGCTTCTGGTTTACTGTTATGAAAAGCCGATCCTGGCTTTGCTTGGCTGTCCGGCCAGCCGGCGAATGCGCCGGCAAGTCGCTCGGGTCTCCCAGTGGGATGGCGAAGCCCAGGAGAGCCCCGGAGAGCAGAAGGGATGTCCCTTCCCGCTGCATGTAATAGCAATCGAGCGGCTAGTAAGGCGGTTCGATTGCTATCACAAGAGAGCCGACCGCCTATTCTACAAAACTATACCAGGGTGCAGGGTCAATTCTAATATTGATTGGGCCCTGGGCAAACATGAGCCCTCCCGAATCCACTTATCAACTATTTGCAGGCAGGACGGGCTCAAGGGCAGCTGCTTTGGGCCCCACAACAATGATTGGGCCTGAGGCTGCTGCCCCTTTTGCACTGTGTTAAAGATGGGCCCTGCCGGGGTGATGCCTGCAGCTGCATATCATCCTGGTTCACACTCTGCCCCCCCCCCCCGAAAAATGCTGCCCCAGGCAACCATCTTGTTTGCCTCATGGCAGATACGATGAATCATCTGCCCTTACTCAAGATAGCCACGGTCAGAAATGCCGGGGGGGGGGGGTGTTCTTTAGGTTTATTTTTGCAGCAAAATAAAGCATGAACACATGGATAGATGGATGGAGGGATAGAGACATTCAGTGGTGGCTGGTGCTCAAAATTTGGGGGGGGGGGGGGGGGCGCAAAAAAAATGTTGAAAAAAAATCATCAATTGCAGCCACTGTGCCCATCAAACTCTGCCACTGTGCCCATCCAAACACTGACACTGTGCCCTCAAATGCTGCCACTGTGCCATCACATTGCAGCCACTGTGCCCATCAAACGCAGCCACTGTACCCTCAAATGCTGCCAGTGTGCCCATCAATTCTGCCAGTGTGCCCATCAAATTCTGCCAGTGTGCCCATCATATGCTGCCAGTGTGCCCATCATATGCTGCCAGTGTGCTCATCAAAGGCTGCCAGTGTGCCCATGAATGCCCCCAGTGTTCCCATAAATGCTGCCAGTGTGCCCATGAATGCCCCAAGTGTGCCCATTAAATGCTGCCAATGTGCCCATGAATGCCCCCAGTGTGACCCCCGCCTGCTCACCGTCTGCCTGACACTTACCCTGTCTTGGTGGGGCAGCGGGTAACAAGCCTGTAGTTTCAGCCAATCAGGTGACAGGTAATAGACCTGAACACCTGATTGGCAGAGAGGCGGTTTAGTGTTAGGAAAGCAAATAGTCATTCGCTTTTCTAACACAGCTGAGTGACCTACGAGTGCCTATGGCTCTAATCAGGTGCATCGAAAACACCCCCCACCACTGTACTTCAGGCGCCCTGCCCCTGAAAAGGGGCCGGGCGCTTGAATAGGGGGTGGCAGCGGCGGCCTTAGACAGATTCATGCAATGCATGAATCTATCTATTGGTGACAGAGGGGTGGCAGGAGAGAGGGGGCGGTGCCCGTGCGCCCTTAATGCACGGGCCGCCACTGCACCATTGATAGATGGCTAGAGACTCGGATGGATGGGGGAGAATATTAAACTTGAATAAAATCGGGTTTTTGGTTTGTGGCTCTTAGATGCCGTGCAGTCCCACTTTAAATAAAAAAAGTCTACTGGCTGGAAACGCTCACGGAAATCTATCATCTGCAATCTGCTGATAATACCGTAAGATTGCCTTATATTTTATTCTCATAAATGGAAGGGACGTGCAATTGTAATAACGATGGGTTAATACAATGTTTTGCAATGATCCCAAATCAATGTTGCACTAATTGGAAACCTTGTAGCAACATTACACACTCATGAAGATCGAGAAGCTACTTCGGGTTGCCCAACCAACCGCCTTCCAGAACAACGAAAGGATGTGTGGAAAGAGGTCCAGTGGTTTCAAACTTCTGATTCTGTTGGGAAACGAAGCCTTTTCCTAATCTCACTAACTGAAATAAAACAAAAAAACTGAAGGACGTTTTGTAAGAGATCACCCTTTCTAAATACTTCATTTCGAGAAAAAGGTCCTGAAGGAAACCGTAAAGCCTTCTTAGAACAGAAATAGTTATAGCCTCCATAACAGTAGTAATAATAGAGAATATATATAGAGATTTGAACCATCATCCAGAAACGTAAAGATATATAGAATGGGAGCTTAGTCCCCAACCAAGCTGCCTTAAAGAACAGGGGCAATTGGACTATTGCGGTACAAGTGAAACCGCAGAGTAGATATAAACAAATACCCTGTTTCCCCTAAAATAAGACCTAGCATGATTGTTGGTGTTGGCTGCAATATAAGCCCTACCACCCAAATAAGCCCTACTCTGTTTCCTCAAAAATAAGCCCTACCCTGAAAAGAAGACCTACAAGGACTTTAACTAGGGCTTATTTGGGGGGTAGGGCTTTTATTGCAGCTATCACCGACAATCACACTAGGTCTTATTTTAGGGGAAACAGGGTATGTAGAAAAATATATAGGCAGGTAAGCAGGACAAGACGCTGGATAGCCGCACACCGGAAAAAAAAAGACTTAAAATCCTGTATTTTATTGAAATTCGTAGATCACATCACATCAAATGGTCCACGGCAAAGGAAAAGGGTTCAAAAATGTTGACGCGTTTCGCACTGGAATCAGTGCTTACTCACATGAGTCCTGCTTACTCATATGAGTCCTGCTTACCTGCCTATTTTGTATGTATCAGCCAGCACCTGGGGCTATTCCTGATAGGAGGAAGAGCCTTTTCCTTGAAAGGATTATCTTGGAGCGGTGGTTCCCTTCTTTCTATAGAAAAATATATAGACGTTTATTAAAGCGGAGCTCCACCCTAAAGTGGAACTTCCGCTCATTGGAACCCTCCCGCCCCCCTCCGGTGCCACAATTGGCACCTTTCAGGGGGGAGGGGGGGTGCAGATACCTGTATAATACAGGTATTTGCACCCACTTGCGGGCATAGATAGCCGCAGATTCTGCGGGTATTTACGCCACATCCTGCGGGGGCCCCCCCCCCCCCCCGCTGTCTGCTGGGAAACACACGGATCCCAGAGACAGCGGGGACCATCCTTATTGCACAGCGCGACTCGCGCATGCGCAGTAGGGAACCGGGAAAGTGAAGCCGCAAGGCTTCACTTCCTGATTCCCATACCGAAGGTGGCGGCGGCAGCACCCGAGAGCCGATCAAGAGATCGGCTTCGGGTGCCGACATCGCGGGCGCACTGAGCGGGTAAGTGTCCTTATTTTAAAAGTCAGCAGCTGCAGTATTTGTAGCTGCTGACTTTTAAAAACAAAAATCGGCGGAACTCCCGGCGGACTCCCGCTTTAATACATATTTAGTAAGATGTGGCAAAAAAAAAAAAAAACTGATTAAAAGCATGGTAATAATCCATGTGTATTGCCAAAATAATGGTGCCCAAATGGGGAAGATCACAGTGGGATAGCTGATCACGGATAACATCTCAACTAGTTTTGCGGTCAAATACAGCTTCGTCAGGAGAATATCTGTAATTTGATTGATAAATGATCAGTAACAATACAATCGACCAAATTATAATAATAACATAATAACAACATAAAAATTTATGATTATATGTATTGTTGTTATTATTTGGTTGATTGTATTGTTATTGATCATTTATCAATCAAATTACAGATATTCTCCTGAAGAAGCGGCATTTGACTGGGAAGCCATTAAAGTTCATGTGCGTGTAAAGGCAGGCGTCTCAATACTTTTGGTAATATAGTGTATATGATTCTGTATATCCTGGTGGGGGTCACGAAATTATTCACAGCAGCAGCCGATCAGCATAGATGACCGCCGGCACCCATTGATCGTCGAGGAGAGACACAGGACGGCAGTGACAGCTGTCGGTGTCAACATAGCCTAAGTTATGAGGATGATGGGGGGAGGAGACCCGTCCCTTCACACTGATGTGTTTTTACCTTTGCAAGAAAAACGCAAGAATTTTTTTTTTCCCTTTAAATCCTATGGGACTCTTCACACAACTGTGTTACAGGTGCGAAGCTCCCCATTAAAATGAAGGGAAAATGCATCTAAATTAAGATAAAAAAACGCTGTAAAATCGCAGTACAAATGGACCGCGTTTCGCGTATTTGATGCATTTTTGAGTGACATTGTCCATTTTTCACAGGTGTAGGCAACCCAAAAACGCACCGGAAACACACAGGAAAGCGATTTTGCTACAGAACAGTGCAAAAAAGAGCCATTTATTACAAACGGCATACAGCTGTTTCGGGCTTGTTGGCTCTCATCAGTGTAGTACATAGGAACCGTGGCTTCTATGGAGAAACAATGTAACAATGATATTAGTTATATCAATATTTCCAACCAATGTGTCGTGGACAGAACGCTCTTGCGGCGGTCGGGCCTCCCGTGGTGGCAGTTGACACGTCTGTAATGTGGATATGGTGTCACACTTACGGTGTTTTGTACTTTTTAAAAGAGTGAATGTGATCCAGCGGTGGAAGGAAACGCATGTTCGTTCTCACTGAGCGCGGGATTCGAGTTTATAAGGGATGATAAATGAGCTGACGTTCCACTAGGGGGCGCCTCTGTTGGGTTTGGCACTGGGGAGAAGCGGCAGGAGTGGCTCCAGATCTGGATGAGCAGCTCATAAACACGTTCTCACCTCTCCGACCCGCTGGCCGGGCTCTGCTCCTGCAGTGAATCATTCCAAGAACACGCCGTTCAAATTAAATCTGCCCATCGCGTCTGAGAAACTCCACCATACCAGAGCCTCGGGGTGATCCAACGTCATTAATGAAAGGCTCAGCCAACCCAAGAGTGATATTTCATTATAGATGGAGCCGGGTGAGGGGGTCAGCCCCCTGAGTCTTATATGTCATGGATACTCCAACAGTTCTGGCCTTCCTGCCAGATGGATGGTGGGAACCCCTCATAATGGGCACAGCAGGTGTACAGATGCGGGAACTCAGCACAGGGATGGTGGGAACCCATCATAATGGGCACAGCGGGTGTACAGACCTGAGAACTCAGCATAGGGATGGTAGGAACCCCTCATAATGGGCACATCATGTGTACAGACCTGGGAACTCAGCACAGGGATGGTGGGAACCCCTCTTAATGGGCACAGCAGCTGTACAGACCCAGGAACTCAGCACAGGGATGGTGGAAACTCCTCATAATGGGCACAGCGGGTGTACAGACCTGAGAACTCAGCATAGGGATGGTAGGAACCCCTCATAATGGGCACATCATGTGTACAGACCTGGGAACTCAGCACAGGGATGGTGGGAACCCCTCATAATGGGAACAGCAGGTGTACAGACCCAGGAACTCAGCACAGGGATGATGGGAACTCTTCATAAGGAGCACAGCATGTACAAAATCCTAGGAACTAAGCAAAGGGATGATGGGAACCCAGACACCTAATGTAGAGATCTCACCGATAGAGTCCCCGAGAGATGGAAGAGACTGTCTGCTGATTTAACATTTTTGAGTTTTTATTTTTTTTATTTTTTAGGGTCTATGCTAAAAAAATTAAAAAAATGATATATATATATATATATATATATATATATATATATATATATATATATATATACACACACAATAAATAAATAAATAAATATATATCATTTTTTATTTTTTTTATTTTAAGCATAGACCCTAGAGAATAAAAAAACCCCTCAAAAATGCTATATATATATATATATATATATATATATATATATATATATATATATATATAATTTTTGAGGGGTTTTTTTTTATTCTCTATGGTCTATGCTTAAAAAAATAAAAATAAATTATATATATATATATATATATATATATATATATATATATATATATATATATATATATATATAAAACATTTTTTGGGTTTCTAAATAATATTCTAGCAAAAAATACAGATTTTTAAAGTGCCAGAAAACGCCTGGTCCTTAAGTGGTTAACCCAACAATAACTCAGGATAAGTTCTTACTCCATTGCACTTCATCATTAAACTGCGGTACGAGGACCGAAACTAGGATCCAAATTTAAACTGCCTGGGATAAAAAAATAAAAAAAATAAAAAAACATTTATTTAAAGACAAATATGTGTATGTGTGTTTATTTTTGTATTGGAGGAGATCGCTCTACAGAACGAAAGAGGCTGATTCTCAGCAGCTGTGCAGAATTAAATTTTTTTATTGGCTTGCCGAAATTGAAAACAGTTTCCCCCCCCCCCCCCCCCAAACACACTTCCAGTATCTTGGAGTTCCATCAGCAGCCTTTCCCAGCCACATAACCCTGATGCCATGGAGGAGGCGTTCAAAGGGCTTGGCGTTGCGGAGGCGCTATAAACGCTGCAGCGTGTGAGAAGAGGAGAGGAATATTGGGGCCCAGAATCTCAATAAGGTCTATGAGCGGGGCACAATGGCAGCCTTTAGATAGGGGGCGCCCCAATCACTGGAATTCTGGCAGCAATAATTAAATTAAGACTGAATTACTTTCGGTACCTTATTGTAATATTGTAACATTTAGCCAGTCATTTTTTTCCAGAATATGTTTGGGTTATACGGTGTCTCACAAAAGTGAGTACACCCCTCACAGTTTGGTAGATATTTTCTTCTATATTTTCATGTGACAACACTGAAGAAATTACACTTTGCTACAATGTAAAGTAGTGAGTGTACAGCTTGTATAGCAGTGTCACTTTGCAGTCAAAGTAACACAATTTCTGACACCACATAGCATAATATCAAGATACACAAGAAGCGTACTTACCTGTGCATTCACAGTGCCACCCTGTGAAAGCACATCTTAATTAAAAACTTTTCCTCACCCAACTATTAATGTCTAAACCGCTGGCAACAAAAGTGAGTACACCCCTAAGCGAAAATGTCCAAATTGGGCCCAATTAGCCATTTTCCCTCCCCCAGTGTCATGTGACTCCTTAGTCTTACAAGGTCTCCGGTGTGAATGGGGAGCAGGTGTGTTAAATTTGGTGTTATCGCTCTCACTCTTTCATACTGGTCATTGTAAGTCCAACATGGCACCTCATGGCAAAAAACTCTTTGAGGATCTGAAAAAAAAGAATTGTTGCTCTACATAAAGATGGCCTAGGCCAGGTTGTAGGCGACCTGGGGCCCTCCAGATGTTGTAGAGCTAAAAATCACATCATGCCTCTGGGAGTAATTGTAACCAGCCTTGCAATGGGAAATGTAGTTCCACAACAGCTGGAGGGCTACTGGTTGCTACCCCTGGCCTAGGCTATAAGAAGTTTGCCAAGACCCTGAACCTGAGGCTGCAGCACGGTGGCCAAGACCATACAGGGGGGGGGGGGGAACAGGACAGGTTCCACTCAGAACAGGCCTCGCCATGGTCCACCAAAGAAGTTGAGGTCACGTGCTCAGCGTCATATCCAGAGGTTGTCTTTGGGAAATAGAGGTATGAGTGCTGCCAGCATCGCTGCAGAGATTGTAGGGGTGGGGGGGTCAGCCTCTCAGTGCTCAGACCATACGCCGCACACTGCATCAAATTGGTTTGCATGGCTGTCATCCCAGAAGGAAGCCTCTTCTAAATATGATGCACAAGAAAACCCGCAAACAGTTTGTTGAAGACAAGCAGACTAAGGACATGGATTACTGGAACCATGTCCTGTGGTCTGATGAGACCAAGATAAACGTATTTGGTGTCAGATGGGGACAAGCGTGTGTGGGGGCAACCGGGGGAGGAGGACAAAGACAAGTGTGTCTTGTCTACAGTCAGGCATGGTGGTGGGGGTGTCATGGTCTGGGGCTGCATGAGTGCTGCCGGCACTGGGGAGCTATAGTTCATTGAGGGAACCATGAATGCCAACATGTACTGTGACATACTGAAGCAGAGCATGATCCCCTCCCTTCAGAGACTGGGCCACAGGGCAGTATTCCATCATGATAACCACCCCAAACACACCTCCAAGATGACCACTGCCTTGCTAAAGAAGCTGAGGGTAAAGGTGATGGACTGGCCAAGCATGTCTCCAGACCTAAACCCTATTGACCATCTGTGGGCCACAAGGAAATGTGCACGCACCCTCTAGTGGCCATCTATATACCAGGTAATATGATCAATCAAAAAAGGTCCTATCGGCCTAAAATAGATTGCATTATTTTTCTTCCCTGCATGCTGGTTGTCAGCCTGTGTTTAACTGACTAAGCCACAGATCCAGAATATGTTCACCCTTTCATTTTGCCAGCTGTCACTTATTCCAGCTACTGTATCTGATACAGAGAAACGTGCATGAGCATGCTCCCTCTAGTGGTCATCCAGGAAGTGGCGGGGGGGATCTCTTCAAAGATAAAGAGGGAAGGGTGTCACTTGGACAGGATGTGAGGAAAAATCTTCACAGTGGGGACACAGACTGCTTTCAAAAACCTGAGATTCTAACCCTTCCACATTCTATCCACAATAAAAAAAAATGTTTCCATGTTCCGTTGGCTGCCTTGTTTTATGATGCGGTTATTTATGTCTTTTTCTTGCCCATTAAAGGTAATCTTTTGCTTTTTTTGGTCCTGGATTCCGGCCCTCTGGCGTCTGTCCATTCTGCCCATCGGTGTGAAACGAAACACATGGCACGGCGGAGCCTTACTAAAAGGAGGACGTCAGCGACTGGCGCTAAGAAACAAATACAACATTTTTTTTTTCAATACGTTGGAACCTTCTCCCCCGCACGTCCAAATAATATCTCGCCAAAATAACGTCTGTAATTCAGAGTTTTTTTTTTTTTAAACAGAATAATATGATATAAAAGATCTGTGAACAAAAAACCTGCAGCTCCGTAACAGGAATTAATTTAAAAAAATGCCGGAGATGCTGGACCTGGGTCTTGTGGCCCCTAAAAATACAGACAGAACCCCCCCTAGATATAAAATGTTCACCAATTATTGCATTAAGAATCTTCTGTACAGTAAAGCTTAGACTAAGGGGGGGGGCAGCTAGGAGCCAATCAGATATCCTGCACAACACATGTGCCAACTACAAAGATGAGGAGGAGATTGATGAGCTCAGCCTGCTGCTTCACGTTCCCTGTCCAATCACAGGTTGGGAGCGGGGATTTGACCAAGTTTTATCCAATCAGGTATCCTACAGAGCACATGTGCCAACAACAAGGATCAGGAGAAGAGTGATGAGCTCAGCCTGCCGCTTCTCCTTCTCTGTCCAATCACAGGTTGGGAGCGGGGATGTGGCCAAGCTTTACTGATAGGCAGCTAGGAGCCAATCAGATATCCTGCACAACACATGTGCGTGCCAACTACAAAGATGAGGAGGAGAATGTCCAATTACAGGTTGGGAGGAGGGTTTTATCCAATCAGGTATCCTACAGAGCACATGTGCCAACAACAAGGATCAGGGGAAGAGTGGTGAGCTCAGTCTGCCGCTTCTCCTTCTCTGTCCAATCACAGGTTGGGGGCGGTGATGTGACTAAGCTTTACTGATAGGCAGCTAGGAACCAATCAGGCGTTCCGCAGAACACATGTCCCAACAACAAGGATCAGGAGAAGAGTGATGAGCTCAGTACACTGCTTCTGCTTCTCTGTCCAATCACAGGTTGGGGTGGGGATGTGACCAAGCTTTAATGATGGGTATCTATGAGCCAATCAGGCGTTCCGTAGATCACATGTGCCAACAACAAGGATCAGGGGAAGAATGATGAGCTCAGTCTTCTGCTTCTCCTTCTCTGTTTAAGCACAGGTTGGGGGTGGAGCGGTGACCAAGCTTTACTGATAGGCAGATAGGAGCCAATCAGGCGTCCTGCAGAGCACATGTGCCAACAACAAGGATCAGGAGAAGAGCGATGAGCTCAGTCTGCCGCTTCTCCTTCTCTGTCCAATCACAGGTTGGGGGGCGGTGATGTGACCAAGCTTTACTGATAGGCAGCTAGGAACCAATCAGGCGTTCCGCAGAACACATGTGCCAACAACAAGAATCAGGAGAAGAGTGATGAGCTCAGTCTGCAACTTCTCCTTCTCTGTCCAATCACAGGTTGGGGGCGGTGATGTGACTAAGCTTTACTGATAGGCAGCTAGGAACCAATCAGGCGTTCCGCAGAACACATGTCCCAACAACAAGGATCAGGAGAAGAGTGATGAGCTCAGTACACTGCTTCTGCTTCTCTGTCCAATCACAGGTTGGGGTGGGGATGTGACCAAGCTTTAATGATGGGTATCTATGAGCCAATCAGGCGTTCCGTAGATCACATGTGCCAACAACAAGGATCAGGGGAAGAATGATGAGCTCAGTCTTCTGCTTCTCCTTCTCTGTTTAAGCACAGGTTGGGGGTGGAGCGGTGACCAAGCTTTACTGATAGGCAGATAGGAGCCAATCAGGCGTCCTGCAGAGCACATGTGCCAACAACAAGGATCAGGAGAAGAGCGATGAGCTCAGTCTGCCGCTTCTCCTTCTCTGTCCAATCACAGGTTGGGGGGCGGTGATGTGACCAAGCTTTACTGATAGGCAGCTAGGAACCAATCAGGCGTTCCGCAGAACACATGTGCCAACAACAAGAATCAGGAGAAGAGTGATGAGCTCAGTCTGCAACTTCTCCTTCTCTGTCCAATCACAGGTTGGGGGGCGGGGCGGTGACCAAGTGACGGGCAGCTAGGAGCCAATCAGGTATCCTGTAGAATACTTATCCTGCAGAAGAGAGTGATGAGCTCAGTCTGCCGCTTCTCCTTCTCTGTCCAATCACAGGTTGGGGGGGGGGAGGTGACTAAGCTTTACTGATAGGCAGCTAGGAGCCAATCAGGCGTCCTGCAGAGCACATGTGCCAACAACAAGGATCAGTAGGAGAGTGATGAGCTCAGTCTGCCGCTTCTCCTTCTCTGTCCAATCACAGGTTGGGGGCAGGGAGGTGACCAAGTGATGGACAGCTAGGAGCCAATCAGGTATCCTGTAGAATACTTATCCTGCAGAAGAGAGTGATGAGCTCAGTCCGCTGCTTCTCCTTCATTATCCAATTACAGGTTGGGGTGGGGAGGTGACCAATCTTTACTGATGGGTATCTATGAGCCAATCAAGTATCCGGCAGAGCACATGTGCCCAGAACCAGGATGAGGAGGAGAGTGATGAGTTCAGTCCTCTGCTTCTCCTTCTCTGTCCAATCACAAGTTTGGGAGCGGGGATGTGACCGAGGTGAGAAATGCTTTGTCATGTCAAACCCAGTATTGCTTTCTTTTTGAAAACTCCAATTTTTTTTTATTGCCCCAGTCGGAGTTTGCGGCGTTGGGGGTTAATTAAATGAGGACTCCTGCAGATACCTGACGGCCCACCGTGCAGAACGCAGGTTGTTTTACCAGCTTTGCAGAGGAGACTGGTACACTTTGAGGCCCCTTTCAGGAGTTCTGAAAATATCACGATGCCACCTTGAAGGGTGGGTGTCAGTCTGGAGGAGCGGGCATTGCGAGGCAGGCTGCAAAAAAAAAAACTGCAAACCAATGAATGAAGGGGGAGGGCCCAGGACAGTCAGGCTGGGGAGAAAAGGGCTAGATGACACCCAAGGCTCTGAAAAGCATCCAGAAGCCAGCAATGGACTCAGCCCAAAATGAGCTTCACAATTATATATACAATTGATAGATCTCTGGCAAAAAATTGTGAGGCGTGAGAATGGATCGCCTGCGAGTTCCCAGCATCCTCCCGGACAATTCTTCTCAGAGCCCCAATGTTATTTATGAAATGGGCCTTGGCAGGCGGCGCTGACTTGGCCGGGAATTCTGGGCTGGAGTGATATCCTCACGTCACCTCGGCAGAGATGTTCTTGTGAAAGGTCTGTGAATGCAAAAGGCAGATTGTCCCCATAACTCAGATTTTCCATCTTCTACAGAGAGAATCGGGAACACAAAGGAGGATTATCACCCCTCCCCTCCCCCCGACCATACCCACCTAATTCCCCCCCCCACCATACCCACTTATCACCCCTACCCCATCTTCCCCACTTATCAACACTCCCCTTCCCCCCCCTTCCTCCACTTATCACCCCCCCCCACCCTCACCTTTAACTTCCCCATCTGGGTCTGTAAACCTGTTGTGCCCATTATGAGGGGTTCCCACCATCCCTGTGCTGAGTTCCCGGGTCTGTACACCTGCTGTGCCCATTATGAGGGGTTCCTACCACCCCTGTGCTGAGTTCCTGGGTCTGTACCCCTGCTTTGCCCATTATGAGGGGTCCCCACCATCCCTGTGCTGAGTTCCCGGGTCTGTACCCCTGCTGTGCCCATTATGAGAGGTTCCCACCATCCCTGTGCTGAGTTCCCGGGTCTGTACACCTGCTGTGCCCATTATGAGGGGTTCCTACCACCCCTGTGCTGAGTTCCTGGGTCTGTACCCCTGCTTTGCCCATTATGAGGGGTCCCCACCATCCCTGTGCTGAGTTCCCGGGTCTGTACCCCTGCTGTGCCCATTATGAGAGGTTCCCACCATCCCTGTGCTGAGTTCCCGGTCTGTACCCCTGCTGTGCCCATTATGAGAGGTTTCCACCATCCCTGTGCTGAGTTCCCGGGTCTGTACCCCTGCTGTACCCATTATGAGGGGTTCCCACCATCCCTGTGCTGAGTTCCCGGGTCTGTACACCCGCTGTGCCCATTATGAGGGGTTCCCACCATCCTTGTGCTGAGTTCCCTGGGTCTGTACACCCGCTGTGCCCATTATGAGGGGTTCCCACCATCCCTGTGCTGAGTTCCTGGTTCTGTACACCCGCTGTGCCCATTATGAGGGGTTCCCACCACCCCTGTGCTAAGTTCCCTGCTGCAAGGGTTTTTTTTATGCCTGGAGTTGGGCTTTAAACGTGCATAAAGTAAAAAAAAAAAAAAACTTGAAACATAATAACAACCTTATGCCGGCACATAATAAAAACTATAATGAGCGCTTGCAACCTCGGATTTAATACAAACAAGAACCGATGTTGGATTTCATTCAGGCTTACACATAAACTAAATTGATTTCAGAATGAAAACGCCAAATGCCAAGGGCCCCCCCCCCCCCCCCCCCCCCCCCCCCGGGGTTGGCGTTTGTCACGGAGTGGCACAAATCCTGCGTTTATTCATCCAATCGGCAGCTCAGCCTTCAGGGTTCGAACGCAGCCCGCGCCTCTTTGTTTTCTAAGAAAAGACCCAAAGTTTCCGTGTGGACTCAGGTGACTCCCCTCAGGGCGCCGAGGGAGGAAAAGTCGCACAAACTTTGGCAAAAAAAAAAATTTTGGTTGTAGCCCAAAAAATTTTTATTCAAGTTTTACAAGCAGCTCAAAGGGACTCGGGGAAGAGGATGAGATCATAAAGGACGTTGGATGGGACTAGTTAGGACCCGAAGGGCATTGCGCAATCATTATTTGCCTTTTTTATTTGTATCTTCTCAAGATACAAAGATCTCTTCTCTAGAAGATCTTCCCAAAGGATACAATAATAACAATAACAATAATAATAATAACAATAATGATACTTTTTACAATGTTTCTTTTTTATTCTAGCAGGGTGTTTATGGTGTGAGCCATCAGTCAGGGCTGGAAGTATGGAGTTTACTTCTTATTGGCCAATGTAAGCTAATAAAGAGATTGAAGGCTCCAATCAATCACAACTCCACTGCAAGTCGCCTGAAATCAAACGCCTGAAGATCAAAGAAGTTCTGGAGCTTTTTTTTTTTGTAGCTCGCATCGGGAAGATTGGTGCATTTTTGAAGCATTTTTTCATTCCATAGATATGCATGGAAAGGCTTTATTTTCTTTTATTTTTTTAATTACATTTTTTCTTTTATTTTCCTTTTAAAAGGATTTATTGTCTCATATTTTTAGCATTTTTTTATTTTTTTTTTTGCTCAAATCCATAATTAAATAAAAATAAATAATAATAATAAAAATAAACCAATTAATAAAAATACTTAAATACATTTTAAAAAATGTAAAAAAAACCTAACCCCAACCCTTTTTTTTGTAGCTCGCTTTTGGGAAGATTTCCGCATTTTCTAAGCATTTTTTCGTTCCAAAGAAATGCATGGAAAGGCTTTATTTGAGCATTTTAGTGTGTTTTGTCTCATATTTTTAACATTTTTTTTTTCTGCTCAAATGCATAATTAAATTAAAATAAATAATAATAATAAAAATAAACCAATTAATAAAAATACTTAAGTAAATTTAAAAAAATGAAAAAAAACCTAACCCCAACCCTTTTTTTTTTTTTGTAGCTCGAATCGGAAAGATTGGTGCATTTTTGAAGCATTTTTTTTATTCCATAGAAATGCATGGAAAGGCTTGATTTGAGCATTTTAGTGTGTTTTGTCTCATATTTTTAGCATTTTTTTTCTGCTCAAATGCATAATTAAATAAAAATAAATAATAATAATAAAAATTAACCAATTAATAAAAATACTTAAATTTAAAAAAAATATAAAAAAACCTAACCCCAACCCCTTTTTTTTTTTTTTTTGTAGCTCGAATCGGACAGATTGGTGCATTTTTGAAACATTTTTTCATTCCATAGAAATGCATGGAAAGGCTTGATTTGAGCATTTTAGTGTGTTTTGTCTCATATTTTTAGCATTTTTTTTCTGCTCAAATGCATAATTTAATTAAAATAAATAATAATAATAAAAATAAACCAATTTATAAAAATACTAAAATAAATAATATAATAATAATAAAAAAGACTAACCCCAACCCTTATCCCTAATATTAACAATAACCTCAATCCTAAACCCTAACCCCTAACCCTAATATTAACCCCTAACTTGACATGTGCAATTCGTTTAGTTCCGATTTAGTCTTTTTGTTAATTCGGAAATATCATAATTAACGAAAACCCACATTTTTCCAAATGTTCCTAAATTTTAATATTCGAAAGTTCATAATTTCAAAAATTCTGAAATTCTAAAACTCGTAAATTCATAAATGTGATGATTAATAAATTCTGAAATTCATAAATTACGAAATTCCAAAATTCGGAAAGTCGAAAAATTATAATATTTAAAATTCGGAAATTCAAAAATTCGGAAATTCGGAAATGCGGAAATCCGAAAACCTGAAAATGAGAAAATATGAAATAATAACTAACTAATAATAACTTAATTATTACTAACTATTAAATTATAGGTATTGGAATTTCCTTTCAAATGTGGCTGCGAACGTTACGATTATCAATTTATCTGAAGTTATGAATTATCCGAAATAACGAATGCTGTATCTAAACGAATGGAATGTAACAAACTAATAATAATAAATAACAATAATAACAATAACTTTTTATCATTATTATTATTTATTATTTATTTGTTACATTCTATTTGTTTAGATGTGGCATTCGTTATTTTGGATAATTCGTAACTTCGGATAAATTCGTATTTGTTGCATTTACTAATAGCCAAATTGTTTATTTATTTTGATTTATTTATTTTAACTTTTTATCATTATTACTTTATTTTAATTTGAACATAATTATTTGTTTATTGTTTCACACACACACACACACACACACACACATATATATATATATATATATTTATTTTGAGTATTATTTTATCTATATATAAATATATATGTTATATATTTTCGGGTGTGTGTGCAAACTTTCGTGTATTTTTTACTGAAAATACAAGTTTAATAAACACGTTTGCTAATATCATGCCAAAAAATTATGCAACATAAATAATTGCAGCTACCAGCATTTTATTCTCCAGGGTCTTGGCTTTCACAAAATATTCACTTGTTGAGAAAAACACATCAACCAGGTGTGACTTCCCTTAAACCTTTATTTCTTTTTATCCTCTACAGCAGCATTTCTCCACCTGTTTACACCACAAAAACCACAAAAATTTAGCTCAGGGAATCAGCTAAATATTATTCTATCTCTAGTTTTTGGTGCATGAGTGTGACCCCTTTACATAATTGGTCAGTGGAGAAAGGACCTCTTACATTGGTGGTCAGAGGAGAAATGCTCCCCAATTGGTGGATAGTGGAGAAAAGCTCCCTTATATTGGTGGCCATTGGAGAAATGCCCCTTTACATTGGTGGTCAGTAGATAAAGGACCACCAATGGTGGTCAGTGGAGAAATGCCCCCTGACATTGGTGATCAGTGGGGAAATGCCCCTTTACATTGGTGGTCAATGGAGAAAATGCCCCCATACATCTGTTGACAGTGAAGAAATGCTCCCTTACATTTCTGGTAAACAGAGAAATGCCCCTTTACATTGGTGGTCGATGGAGAAATGCCCCCATACATTTGTTGACAGTGAAGAAATGCCCCCTTACATTGGTAATCGGTGGAGAAATGCCCCCTTACATTGGTGGTCAGTGGAGAAATGCCCCTTCACATTGGTGGTCAACAGAGAAATTCCCTCTTACATTGGTGTTCAGTGGAGAAATGCCCCTTTACATTTGTGGTCAATGGAGAAATGCCCCCTTACATTGGTGGTCAGTGGAGAAATACTCCTTTACATTGGTGGTCAATGGATAAAGGACCCCTTACAAGACAGAAATTGAAAGAACCCTAAAGCCTGGTTAAGAAGGGCTGCAATATACTATAATGTGCTCTTGTTTCATATATCAAGTAATCAGTTGAATAACTACAGATCACAGGGCCCTATAGTATGATAGTGATGGGACCCCTGGTGTCACGTACCCAATAGAAGCTGAGCTGAGGAAAGGGCTTTCCTTACACCTCTTGACCAATACCTTCTGGAGTTGTTGAAGGGGTGTAGCAGGACTTAGGGTGTCTGCGGTGGGTCAGATGACAGCCTGGACGCTGTGGATGCTCAGACTGGAACTCGTGAGGAATGCTGCCGGACAGATGGAGCCGAGGGACTCCCAGATGCCGGAATCAAAGCCTGAGCCAAAGCAAGCCAAAGTCAGCAACAACCAAGTGATAGCGAAGGCAGGAGTAGGGTCAGGAGCCAGGCCGGGGTCAGCATCAGCTGGGAAAACAAAGTACAAAAACAGCAAGCAGTGGGCGAAGTCAGGAAACAAGCCAAGATCAGCAACGGGAGATCAGGATAAAGCAGGGTCAGGAGGCAAGTCGGGATTTAAACACGGACTAACAGGATGCAGGTCTGACCAAGAGGGGTCACAAGAGCTGACAACCACTCGACAATTTTCCATAGTTCTGCTGCACCTTTCAGCAGGCCACCGAGCCAGTGCTGGGCGGAGCGCAAATGCACACGCCCATTATCGTGTACATGGGTCAATGCTCACGTAGTCTTGATTGGTCCACGAGCTGCACACGCAAAACTTAGGCCGTGTCCACGTACTCGATCATCCTGACATTAGACATGTGCAAAATGCAAAAAAAAAAAATAATAATAATAGTTTTGATTCATTAATTAAATACATTTATTTTATTAAATTTGTTTGTTAGAATTGGTTTTGGTTTTGTTTCGTTTATCTCGTTTTTTCAAATTCAAGCAAAATGAACTCAATTTGACCGAATTCGGAAAATTTAAATCAACATTCGAATTCAAATTTTTTTTTTTTGTCGATCGGGATGCGGCTACCGAATTTTTTCACATCCAAGAATTGCAATATGCTTCGTTTCCAAAATTCGAATGGATTTTAAAATTTCGTTATTTCAGAGGATTCGTTTACGTTCGTTACTATTGCGATTTGGAATTCGGATACATCCAAATTTCCGAATAACAAAAAATTTGTCAGATTTTTATTTTTTCGTTTCAGAACAGAACGAGTCGCACCTGTCTACCTGACACCCCCCGACAACCTCCTTGCTGTCATTGACCTCAACATAAAGTATATCTAATCCCGCGACAGTTAGCAGGCAGGAAAGCTGTCAGCGTAGTCAGGTGCATTACCAGAGACCGGGGCTGGGGACAGAGGTTGTCCGGGAGCAGGAGGAGCAATACCGCAGGGAATTAACCTTTAATCGTCATTGTCCAGCTATGGTTTTGTTCATTCGTTCTCGAATTTGAGTCGAATTTTTACGAATTCGACCGAACCGAATTCAATTCAACCAAATTCAGAAAAATTCGAATGGTCGATCGTTTAAAAAAGTAAAAGAGAAGAATTTTTTTTTTTTTTTTCTACAATCATACTTACCTAGGTGGATGCAGCATCTATCCCCTGCCGGCTTTAACACTGGAGCTCTGAGAACCGAGCGATCGCTGGTGTTTGATTGCTCGGTTCTCAGAGCTCCAGTGGTGGCTTATCCAATAGGGGGCACTGGAGCGCCGCCCCCCCCCCCTTTATCCACGGCCGCCAACCCCATGCTCTATCCACGGCCACTATTTTGACAGGATGCCGCCACCCCCACCCCCCATTCATGCGTCCGGCCGCTGTCAGGGCACCGGGCGGGTGAATTACAGTGGCGGGGGGTAGTTTTTTTAAACACCTGATTAGAGCCAGAGGCTTAAAAATAGGGTGGGCTCGGGGTGCAGAGAATTGCGCCAGGAGCCCACCTAGGTGTTACAACAGCGAATGAATATTGGCTATTGAAACACTGATCCTCAATCCAGCCAATCAGAAGCAGGTCTGAGACCACTTTTCTTCCCCTTTTTTTAAACACCTGATTAGAGCCAGAGACTCTAATAAGCTTCAAAATAGGGTGGGCTTCTGGTGAAGAGCATTGCGCTGTCCCACCCAGGACTTACAACAGCGAATGAATATTCGGCTATTGAAACACTGATCCTCAATCCAGCCAATCAGAAGCAGGTCTTTGACCCCTTTTCTGATTGGCTTGAAAAGAGAAGAGTCCCAATTGGCTGCCGAGGAGGAGGGAGGAAACGGAAGCCGCCGCGATGCCTGTGGAAAGCAGGGGCGGGGAAAGCCCCCCGCCGCTGAGCAAGGGAAGCCGACGGTGAAGCAGGCTGGTTGTACTGAGGTCAATCGACGGATCGACTTCAGTACAACCCGTAGATGGATCGAATCTCGGCCGGTCCCTGATGAACCAGCCAAGATTCGATCCATCTGTGGCCGACATTGCTGAACTTCAGCAGAGAGAAAAGAAAAAAAAAAAAAACAACGACGTCTTCGCTCTGCCAGACAGGGGTGTGCTGTGTGGCAGAGCTGTGTAAATCTCAGGACTGGATGGACAGAAATATAAGGCCCTTTGGGCAAGCAAAAAGACCTCTCATATTCGTATTCGGAGTGCAGTTTTAATCATTTTTAATTCTATTTATGATGACCTAGCCGGCTGGGACATGAACTGGATGGAGAGGCAGAGCGGCCCGCAGTCACGGAACGGAGCTAGGGAAGAGCAATGAGAGGCGGAGGAGGATTCTGCTGAAAGAAGAGCGTTCTGCCACGGATGTCCTCCAGAGCGTGGATTTCCTTTCATAGAAAAATAAATACGTTTGTGGTGAATGATATTTCAGTTTAGGGGGAGGGTTTGCACTCAGTGATATGAAGATAAACCGGAAATGAAGATTCGCTACATATAAGAAAAGAGAATTTCATTTGTGACACCGGAGGCTTCATTTATAGATTTTTGTGAAAGCAAATTTCCTTTATTACTTTTGCACTGGATACAATTAAATTGGTTACATAGTATCACATAGGAGGACGTTTACTAAACCCGGAGCACTCAGAATCCGGTGCAGCTCGGCATGGTAGCCAATCAGCTTCCGTCTTCAGCTTGTTCAATGAAGCTCTGACAATAAAACCCGGAAGCTGATTGGTTACTGGGCAGAGCTGCCCCAGATTCTACGCACTCCAGTTTTAGTAAATGAACCCCTATAGTTACCTAGTTATGCCTCACGCGCACGCGATCGCACATTTCCGACAACAAAAAAAACCCGTGGGATTTATTTCCGGCGGATGTCGGCTCAAACTTGTCTTGCATACACGCGTTCACGCCAAGTTGGTCGGAAATTCTGAACGTCGAGAACGCGGTGACGTACAACACGTACGGCGAGCCGAGAAAATTGAAGTCCAATAGCCGGTGGTTGTCGGTGATGGCTGCAATATAAGCCCTACCCCCTCAAATAAGCCCTACCGTGTTTCCCCGAAAATAAGCCATACCCTGAAGATAAGACCTACAAGGACTTTAACTAGGGCTTATTTGGGAGGGGGGTAGGGCTTAGGCAGCCATCACCGACAATCACGCTAGGTCTTATTATCGGGGGAAACGGGGTAGTTGTTGGAAATTCCGGCCGGGTGTGGGCTCCTTCTGCTTGATTCCGAGCATGCGCGGGACTTTGCGCGTCGGAATTGTGTGCACACGATCGGGAGTTTCTGATCAAGCAGATTTTGTTGTTTTTTGGGAAAATTGGAGATCCACATCTCAAATTTTGTTCGTCAGGAAATTCCGATGGAAAATGTCCGATGGAGCCTACACCCGGCCGGAATTTCCGACAACTACCCTGTTTCCCCCCGAAAATAAGACCTAGCGTGATTGTCGGTGATGGCTGCCTAAGCCCTACCCCCCCCCATAAGCCCTAGTTAAAGTCCTTGTAGGTCTTATTTTCAGGGTAGGGCTTATTTTCGTGGGAAACACGGTAGAGCTTATTTGAGGGGGTAGGGCTTATATTGCAGCCATCACCGACAACCACGTTAGGTCTTATTTTCGGGGAAACAGGGTAGCTCCGATCGCACATTTCCCGTCGGAAAATCCAACCGTGTTCATGGGGCATTAGTCTGATTGAAAAAAGACACAAGTCCATCCAGTTCAATCGATAAACCCAAAAGCAAAAAATATATTGCAGCTCACCAGTCATTAGATGTGGTGGCTGCATTTGTTTTCTGTTATTATTATTTTTTTTACTTTTTTTCCCCCTCTCTGTTTTCACTTGTTGATCTGGCCAGTAACACACCTTCCTGAATTACAGCGCCCCCGCACTCTGGATGAAGGAGCACAGGGGGCACCTTTGGACAGCAGCATTGTCAGTCTGGGGTTTAGCCAAAAAGACGTTTGGTGGCTGAAAAAAAAAAAAAAAGAAAAAAAATGTTACCAGGAGGTGCAGCTGCAGCCATGATCGTGGTATTAACCGCTTGCCGATAGGTTGTTTAAATATGTACAATGTATGAGAAGTAGTTAAACAAAATGTTTCCACATGTAAAATGCAACATTCAACTTTGCTGCTGCTGCAGTTTCAACAACAAAGCGTGACCCCCGACCTGTTACATAGTTACATAGTAGGTGAGGTTGAAAAAAGACACAAGTCCATCAAGTCCAACCTATGTGTGTGATTATATGTCAGTATTACATTGTATATCCCTGTATGTTGCGTCATTCAGGTGCGTATCTAATAGTTTATTGAAACTATCAAGAGCCCTCCCAACCCCCGCTGAGACCACCCGTGGAAGGGAATTCCACATCCTTGCTGCTTTTACAGTAAAGAACCCTCTACGCAGTTTAAGGTTTAAACCTTATTGTATTCTGCAAAATTTTCAGTAGGAGGGGGGAATAAAAAAATGTATAATTTAGACAAGACCATTAGACATGAATGAATGAATGAATGAAATACTTGTATAGCGCACAATGCGAACTGAATCGCTTCTAGGCGCTGTGTGATCATGGGCGACATCAGACATGGGCGAGTGTGTGATCCTTCTGTCCCTTAGCGTTCTCCGTCCATCCACCAGGTGGTGCTATTGGATGTTGGCCACCTTCAGGACAGACGAACTGCAGTCCCAGGAGAGATTTTATCTCCCTGGGTCTAATTGCCATTTTTGCGGTACTGTCCAGGATCGTAACCCTATCCCTAACCCTAACAGCCTAACACTAACCCCCTAACCTTAACACCCTAACCCTAACCCCTAACCCTTCTGTCCAATGGCATGTTCCGTCCATCCACCAGGTGGTGCTATTGGATGTTGGTCACCTTCAGGACAGACGAACGGCAGTCCCGTGAGAGATTTTCTCTCCCTGGGTCTAATTGCCGTTTTTGAGGTACTGTCCGGGATCATAACCCTAACCCTAACATCCTAACCCTAACATCGTAACCCTAACACCCTAATACCCTAACTCTAACACCCTAACATCCTAACCCTAACATCCTAACCCTAACACCCTAACCCTAACACCCTTACCCTAACCCTTCTGTCCCATGGCGTGCTGTGTCCATCCACCAGGTGGTGCTATTGGATGTTGGCCACCTTCAGGACAGACGAACGGCAGTCCTGGGAGAGATTTTCTCTCCCTTGGTCTAAATTGCCGCTTTTGCGGTACTGTCCGGGATCGTTACCCTAACCCTAACATCCTAACCCTAACCCTAACAGCTTAACACTAACCCCTAACCCTTCTGTCCCATGGCGTGCTCCGTCCATCCACCAGGTGGTGCTATTGGATGTTGGCCACCTTCAGGACAGACGAACAGCAATCCCGGGAGAGATTTTCTCTGCCTGGGTCTAATTGCAGTTTTTGCGGTACTGTTTGGAATCGTATCCGGTGACGTCATTGACCGGCGCCTCGGTGCCGCGCTGTGACATCAATCGGATAGACGCCAGGATGACTATTTAATGGGATTGTTTTCCCATTATGGGGCTGTATGTTAGTGGGGATGGCGGAGGCTTGCTCCCTCCTGGAGACACTTTGCCTGTAGGCATGTTTTGTGCACTTACTTATCTGCAGTGTTTTATACTGGCCATCTGGATGCTTTGTGTCCATCTTTGTATTGTGTGTCACAGGCGGAGTACATTTGGTATCACTCCGCCTGTGAAGGGGCCGGCGCTATACAGGAAGCATCGGCTCTGCTTCCTCTAGTGGCGGCTCCGTTCTTCGCACTAATGTTCAGAGATGGTGGGTCGGGAACCCAAGATCTGGGCTTGCTGACCCGCCATCCCAGAGCAAGATATGGCGGGCCACATACAGTTGTGCTCATAAGTTTACATACCCCGGCAGAATTTATGATTTCTTGGCCATTTTTCAGAGAATATGAATGATAAGACAAAAACATTTCTCTCACTCATGGTTAGCGTTTGGCTGAAGCTACTTATCATCAATCAACTGTGTTTACTCTTTTTAACCGGTTCCCGACCAGCGCACGCCGATGTACGTTGACAGAATGGCACGGGCAGGCATATTGGCGTACATGTACGTCCAATCTTCAATGCCGCCCTGCCATCGGGAGCGCGCCGCCGGCGGCACGCTCCCGCGCTGGTCGGGACCCCCCTGAGTCCGGTCGTGGGACCCGCGGACTCGATCGCCGCGGACATCCCCGCGATCGTCTCACGGGACGGCTGAATGGAGGAAATGCCGTGTAAACAGCATTTCTCCATTCTGCCTAGCAACTAGTGACGCTGATCTCTGCTCCATGTGATTGGAGCAGAGATCAGTGTTCACTAAATGAAAGCCCAACCCCCCCACAGTTAGTAACACACCCCTAGGAACACTTAACCTCTACACTGCCACCCACTGGTTAACCCCTTCACTGCCAGTATCATTTACACAGGAATCACTGCATTTATATAGCAGTGATTACTGTATAAATGACAATGGTCCCAAAAATGTGTCAAAAATGTCCGATGTGTCCGCCATAATGTCGCAGTCACAATAAAAATCGCTGATCGCCGCCATTACTAGTAAAAAAAAAAAATAATAAAAAATTATTAATAAAAATGCTATAAAACTATCCCTATTTTGTAAATGTTATAACTTTTGCGCAAACGAATCAATAATCGCTTATTGCAGGTTTTTTTACCAAAAATATGTAGAAGAATACGTATCGGCCTAAACTGAGGGAAAAAAATGTTTTTTTATATATTTTTGGGGGATATTTATTATAACAAAAAGTAAAAAATAATGCGTTTTTTTTCAAAATTGTCGCTCTATTTTTGTTTATAGCGCAAAAAATAAAA
This sequence comes from Lithobates pipiens, assembly GCF_037356315.1. Lineage (NCBI taxonomy): Eukaryota > Metazoa > Chordata > Amphibia > Anura > Ranidae > Lithobates > Lithobates pipiens. The sequence continues at coordinate 10,040,528 of NW_027507788.1, read as the reverse complement.
ACCGCAGGGGTGATCAAATACCACCAAAAGAAGGCTCTATTTGTGGGGAAAAAAAGGGCGTCAATTTTGTTTGGGAGCCACGTCGCACGACCGCGCAATTGTCAGTTAAAGCGACGCAGTGCCGAATCGCAAAAAGTGGTCTGGTCTTTGACCAGCAAAATGGTCCGGTCTGTAAGTGGTTAAATCATAATCACACCAGAAACTATCCAAATGACCCTGATCAAAAGATTACATACCCTGGGATGTTTGGCCTTGGTACAGACACAGAAGGTGGTACACACAGGTTAAAATGGCAATTAAAGGTTAATTTCTCAGGCTTGTGGCTTTTTAAATCACAATTAGTGTCTGTGTATAAATAGTCAATGAGTTTGTTAGCTCTCACATGGATGCACTAAGCAGGCAAGACACTGAGACATGAGGAGGTAGAAAAGAACATTCAAAAGACCTGCGTAACAAGGTAATGAAACTTTACAAAGATGGAAAAGGATATAAAATGATATCCAAAGCTTTGTATATGCCAGTCAGTACTGTTCAATCACTACAATACAGGGCACTTTCACCCCCTTCCTTCCCAGCCCAGTTTTCAGCTTTCATCGCTCTAGCGCTTTCAATGACAATTGCGCGGTCATGCTACACTGTACCCAAATGAAATGGTTATCATTTTGTTCGCATAAATAGAGCTTTATTTTGGTGTTATTTATTCACGACTCCGTTTTTTATTTTTTGCGATATAAGCGCAAAAATGCGGAAATTTGGAAAAAAAACAATATTTTCTTTTTTCTATTTGAAAAGAAATCCAATAAAATCAAATTTTGTCATAAATTTAAGCCAAAATGTATTCTGCTACATGTTTTTGGTAAAAAAAATTCCGTTAAGTGTATAATAATTGGTTTGTGTGATCAGGGACATATGTACGCAAATGATCATGTACATATGTGTGCAGGTGATCACGTACATATGTGTGCAGATAATCATTGGGACATGTGATTTTAGTGGGACATATGTGGGGGACATGTTTTTTTTATTAAGGACATGTGTTTTTATTATTTGGGGACATGTATGTTTTGGGGACATGTGTGTTTTGGGGACATATGTGGGGACTGTGTTTGTACTGTGTGGTGTGTTGTGTGTTGACACTACACTGATGATCAGTGAGTAAAAAGCTGTAAAAAACAGCTCATACTCACTGATTATCAGCCGGCTGCAGCGATCTGCTCTCCTCTCCTCAGCGATGACTTCCGTGTGAGGAGAGGAGAGCCGATTGCCTAGCAACCGGCTGTTTGTTTACATCACATGACGGCCGTGATTGGACACGGCCGTCATGTGATCAGGAGGGCCAATCACAGAGCCCTCCTGCCGATCTGAGATGTGTCGTGTCCGGGTGACACGAGCACATCGGGATCGCGCCGCTGCGCGAGCCCGCTACTTCTGAAGGACATTCCTGAACGGCCTATCAGGAGTAGACGGCTCCCACCCGGCCGTATATATGCATTGGCCGGGTGGGAAGTGGTTAAGAAGTGGGAAATTAGGGTTCTCTTTTGATACCAAGCCACCTGTCCACAGAATCATTTTCCTTAATTCAGGTCGGGTTCACACCTATGCGAATCGGATGTGGCTTACACACGCATTCAATTCGCATTACATTTTAAAATACGTTGATTTGAAAGAGGCTGGTTCACATATGTGCGTTGCATTCGCACTCCGCATTGCGTTGCGAATTGCAAGCACATCATCTTCTATGGCAACGCATCTGATTCGCAAATGCATTCCGTTCTGAACACAAATTCTCTCCCCCCCCCCCCCCTCACTACACCTCCCCCCCTTCTCCCAGTCAGCTAATCCGGAACTACAATGGAGAGGAACTGCTGAACAGCTGTTTCTTTCTCTTCGCAGTGAAAACGGGGCAGGATTTTGCACTGCACATGTGTGAACCCAGCCTCAAACCTCACCATCATGGGCAAGACCAAAGAGCTGTCAAAGCACACCAGGGACAAGATTGTAGACCTTCACAAGGATGGAATGGGCTACAAGACCATCAGTAAGAAGCTTTGTGAGAAGAAGACAACTGTTGGAGCGATTATTCGCAAAATATACAAATACAAAAATACAAAATAACCATCAATCACCCTCGGTCTGGAGCTCAATGCAAGATTTCGCCTCATGGGGTAAGGATGATCGTGAGAAAAAGTGAGGGATCAGCCCAGAAATATATACGGAAGGAGCTTGTGAATGATCTCAAGGTAGTTGGGACCACAGTCACCAAACAAACCATTAGTAACACAATACACCACCATGGATTGAAATCCTGCAGCGCCCGCAAGTTCCCCCTCCTCATGTAGGCACATGTACAGGCCCGCCTGAAGTTTGCCAATGAACATCTAAATGAAGTAATTTGATGGATCGACTTCAGTACAGCCAGCCTGGGGGATTGAATCTCCGAGAAGGATCGGGAGAAAGTGCTGTGGTCAGATCAGACCAAAACTGAGCTCTTTGGCAACTCAACTCACATGTTTGGAGGAAGAAAAATGCTGACTATGACCCTAAGAACACCATTCCCTACATTCAAGCACGGAGGTGGAAACATGATGCTTTGGGGCTGTTTCTCTGGCTAAAGGTACAGGAGGACTTTGCCGCATTGAGGGACCAATGGACGGGGGCCATGTATTGTAAGATCTTGGATGAGAACCTTCTTCCCTCAGCCAGAACACTGAAGATGGGTGGTGGACGGGTCTTCCGGCATGACAATGACCCAAAACATACCACCAAGGCAACAAAGGAGTGGCACCAGAAGCACATTAAGGTTGGAGTGGCCTAGCCAGTCTGCAGCAGAGGCGTATCTAGTGAAGCTCCAGACCTTAATCCTATAGAAAATTTATGTAGGGAGCTGAAGGTTCGAATTGCCAAGAGAAAGCCAAGAAACCTTAAGAATTTAGAGAAGACCTGTAAAGAAGAGAGGACCAAAAATCCCTCCTGAGATGTGTGCAAACCTGGGTCACCAACTACAAGAAACGCCCGACCTCTGTGCTTCCCAACAAGGGTTTCTCCAGCAAGTACTAAGTCATGTTTTGCTTGGGGATCAGATACTTATGTTTCTCACTGAACTGCAACTCAATTTGGGTTTTTTTGTGGATTTTTGGTTGATATTCTGTCTTTATCTTTTATCATAGGAGTATTTTAAATATGATAGACCAGTGATTCTCAACCAGGGTTCCTCCAGAGGTTGTAGGGGTTCCTTCAGCATTGGGCAATTTCTGCCTCTCAGGTAAATTCCCACCGACACCATTGATCTTTTTAGCTATCTGTAAGGAGGTAATTCTTCCCAATGACTACAAGTGTAAGGACCATTCTTCCCACTGACCACAAGTGTAAGAACCATTCTTCCCACTGACCACAAGTGTAAGGACCATTCTTCCCAATGACCACAAGTGTAAGGACCATTCTTCCCACTGACCACAAGTGTAAGGACCATTCTTCCCAATGACCACAAGTGTAAGGACCATTCTTCCCACTGACCACAAGTGTAAGGACCATTCTTCCCACTGACCACAAGTGTAAGGACCATTCTTTCCAATGACCACAAGTGTAAGGACCATTCTTCTCAATGACCACAAGTGTAAGGACCATTCTTCCCAATGACCACAAGTGTAAGGACCATTCTTCCCACTGACCACAAGTGTAAGGACCATTCTTTCCAATGACCACAAGTGTAAGGACCATTCTTCCCACTGACCACAAGTGTAAGGACCATTCTTCCCAATGACCACAAGTGTAAGGACCATTCTTCCCACTGACCACAAGTGTAAGGACCATTCTTCTCAATGACCACAAGTGTAAGGACCATTCTTCCCACTGACCACAAGTGTAAGGACCATTCTTCCCACTGACCACAAGTGTAAGGACCATTCTTCCCAATGACCACAAGTGTAAGGACCATTCTTCCCAATGACCACAAGTGTAAGGACCATTCTTCTCAATGACCACAAGTGTAAGGACCATTCTTCCCACTGACCACAAGTGTAAGGACCATTCTTCCCAATGACCACAAGTGTA
>NW_027507788.1:9921478-10031478 GCF_037356315.1 Lithobates pipiens | reverse complement strand
CCTGACCATTATGCTTACCACCAAACCTTAACCCTATCCCATAACTTTTACCACCAAACCTTTAACCTTGTCCATAACTCTTACACCCAAACCTTAACCCTGTCCTATAACTTTCACCACCCAGCCTTTTAACCCGGTCCATTACTCTTACCCCATTAACCCTGTTCCGTAACTTTTACCACCCAACCTTTAACCCTGTTCATAACTCTTATCCTCAAACCTTGATCTTGTCCCATAATTTTTAGTACTCAATCTTTAAACCTGTCCATTTCTCTTGCCCCCAAACCTTAACCCTGTCCCATAATTTTATCACCCAACCTGTAACCCTGTCCCATAACTCATGCCCCCATTCTAACACTAATCTAATACCCTATAATTTAACCCAGTCACATAGTTCTTATCCCTAATTACCCTAACCCACCCCAACTTCAACCCTAGGACTTTATCCCACTGCTATTACACCCCCCCCCCCCCAACCCTAACTCCAAGACTAAACCAGCATATTTCTTCACCCAGTCACATAACTTGTATCCATCATAATGCTAACACTTGACCCCCAACTCAACCATAGCACTTAACCTTCTTCTATTACTCTAATTTCCTTAACCCTAACACTCAATTCTCCCCAACCATAATGATTAATCTATAACATTGAACATCCTCCGCACCTTAGCCCTTATATTCACACCACCCCCCCTCCCCCATCCTGGAACCAAACCAATTTCCATAATTTTTAGAACCTCCCAGCCCGGACCACTCTTAAATCCATCCCATAATGCTTGTCCCTCACAATCCCATTAAAGTGTACCACATAACATCCCCCTAACCCCTAAAATAATGAAACCTGTACCTTAACACTAACCCAACCTAACCCTTAAAGTTATCCTTAACACACCCCATCCTGAACTGGAAGCCTCTATGCCAATAGCATGCGATCCTGTGCCTAGAGCATGAGGCACCAAGATCCCAGTGCCGGTGTTCTGGCAGATAGTGTCCTGCCATCATATAGCATCCGCCCCGTACTGCGCATGTGCAGTACGGGGCAGAAGAAGCTTCGGAAAATGCCGTTCATCCTTGGCTATTTTCGGAATCTGTGTTGCTGTGTACTGCGCATGCACAGCGGACACTATCTCGCAGTATACAGCGGACACTATCTGATGGGGGGACCTTATATGATGGGACACCGGCTTCTAGACTTTCCATACATGAGATGGTGGCCCGAGGGTCCAACCACCGCAGTCCTCATGTGGAGGCCTCATGACATGAACATGCTCACTGTGATCGAGTATGCACAGGGGAACCATGGAACACACCCAAGAAAATGCCAATTTTATTACTTTCCTGGAGATTGGTCAGCCAGAAGGTATTAGAAGTTACCTTCTGGAATATGTCTCCTGATCTCTTACTGCCTGGAATAATCTCATATCTGCAGGAAACCTTCTTTAGCAAAAATTGTCAAGGGTATAATTACCTTCATCATAAGGCAATTATCCACCAAACCCTTTCTTGTTAATGATGCCAAACAACCAGTACAGGCATGATTTCTGCTCCCGGCTGCTTACTTTGGATTCTTCCATGTGACTGGCAGTTTCTAGCAGGTCAAAGACATCCGTGACCATATATTATTACCAATCTTTCATAACTGCAGATGCCTTGAGAAATTTCCCCTCATTTGCTGCCAGAGTGACACCCTGACACACAGGTTGATCCACTCAGAGCCGCATCATCCATTCACAGAGATCGGTGAATGGAGAAGCTACAAGTCCTATCTGACACCACACTCAAACCTCGCACACACGCTTAGATTTTCGGACGACCGAACGTCCATTTTTTTGTGGCATGCTAGTCTCATGTCGAAAGTAAAGAGGTTACTCACAATTAGGGATGGTCTCAATATTCGAGTCGAACGTAAGTTCGCCCATTTCGACGAATACCGAACATTATGGGGCGTTCATTGCAAATTTGAGTGCCGCGGAACCCTCCCCACAATGCACTGCGAGATCACAATGCATTGACGTCTGATGATTGGCCAAAGCATGCACCTGACCTGCATGCTTTGGTCAATCACAGCGCGCTCTGCTGTGAGAGCCATGATTGGTGGAAGGCAGGGTGCCTTTGGCCAATCATGGCTCGCCGGGCCAAGTTCACACCCCACACTATATAAGGCTGCTTACACAGCGGCCGTATGTAGTGTAATGATTGAGAGAACGTGAGCTAGAGGCAAGTTAGTTAGTGGCGTGCAGGCAGTTTAATATATATATAAATATATATATATATATATACTGTATATATAGTTCATTGGCATTTCGTTCAGCTTCATAGCCAATGGACAGATCTGCGGTTGTAGGAATAGTCTGCAGGAGCCTGAGCTTTGTAAGGATTATAGTTGTGATGCTTTGAAGGCTCCAAAAAACGAGTAAATTAATAATTTAATGATATTAAAAATATTGTTTTACTATATAGGTACATGTAGTATTTTCTTTGCAGAATGTTTAATGTTTTGGATTTTTGGCTGAAGCTGGAGAATTTGCGAGCTGGACGAATTCCAGCACCTCTTATCACTGTTGGAATGCGACAGCTGGACATCCTCAACCATGTATAGGGTGCAATGGACCTTTATTGGTCTGTTGACAGCTAGGAGTTGCAAAACTTGTATCTAATTAGCTGCCATGGGATTAGGATTAATGGTCTGCTTGCTGCTTGTTGCAGAACTCAAATCTGTTTTGTTTCGTTATCTTAGAATATAGAGAATTAAAGGATAAAATATATGTGTGTGTATAATATATATATATATATATATATATATATATATATATATATATATATATATATATATATATATATATGATTTATTATAATAAACTTTTTTCAAAAAAAAAAATTTTTAATTAATTAACTTTTTTTAGAAATATATATGATATTATTTATTTATATATATATACACATATATATATATATATATATATATTTTTTTTTACAATATTTTTTCCCAAAATATACATACACGCACATATACAGGATATATATATATTTTTTATAAACTTCTTTTAGAAATGTATATACATAAAAATTATTATTATTTTTTTATAATAAACTTTTTTTTCAGAAACACATATATAGAAATATTTCACTTCACTTCCTACCCCAGAGACACAACAAGACATTTAAAAACAGGGACCGCCCCTTTGTTAAACCAAAGGGTCCAATCAAATTGAGTGTTTATAAAGGAAAAATGGTGGGGGGGGGAGGAGTATGCAAAAAAGAAGCAACTGAGTAAACTGATTTAGGACGTAGAGAATTTATCTGTTGTATGTACACTAAATTACCAAAAGTATTGGGACACCTGCCTTTACATGCAAATGAACTTTAATATCATCCCAGTCTTAGTCCGATGCTGCAGCTGTCCCCCCGGCATCTCTGTACTGAGAACCAAGCCACCAAACACCGCCGATTGCTCAGTTTTAACTCCTCCCAGAGCAGAGCGATGCTGACTGTTAGCATCGGTTCTGCTCTACTTCTCCGCACTCAATCAATCAAGGCAGCTGGTGGATCCTGACTTGGAAGTCATTATGACGCGCTGCCACGACTGATGGCAGTGACGTCAGCGGAGAGCGGACTTCAGACCACTCTCTGCTGAAAACAGGTCACAGGAGTGCAAAGCGAATTGCACTCCTGTGACCCAGAGGAGAAGCCCAGCCTAAAAAGCTCAGGCTGGATATCTCCTTTATATCACACTTTTTTATTATTATTAATAACAATAATAATAATAATAAAAAGGTAAAAAGAGTAAACATAGTCAAAACATAGCCAGAGTTCAGGAACCGGAATGGATAGTCAGACAAGCCAAAACGCCAGGGAGCCAGAGATGAGCGTAGAAGAACAGCAAGCAGGATCTGGAGCCAGAAGGAATGTCAGCCAAGCAAGTCTTTAATAGGTACACAGGAGAGTGTCTCTAGAGATGTGGTGACCAAGGTGAAGGCAGAGATCATCTGGGCTGGACAGCTTAAGTAGGCAGGACTGACGAGCAGGACATCATCAACAGGTGAGTCACTGTGGAGAGAAAGGAGCTGGCAATTAGCTGACAGCTGAGCGGCCAGCTTTGAGAAGGAAGGGTTGAGCCCAGCCCTGACAGTACCCCCTCCTCAATGACCCCTCCCCCTTGGGGGACCACAAGGCTTGAGGGGAAAATGTTTATGGAAATCATGGAGGAGGACAGGGGCATGTATGTCTGAGGATGAGACCCAAGAGCGTTCCTTCGGACCGTACCCTTTCCAATGCACCAGGTACTGTATGCGCCCACGGAACCTACAGGAAGTCAACAATGGACTATACTTCATGCTCCTCATGGTTCTTAACCTGTACAAGGTGATGACGAGGCACCGAGGTGGTAAAGCGTTTGCAGACCAAAGGTTTTAATAAGGCATGGAATACATTTGAGATACGCATATTAGAAGGAAGGTCTAATGCGTAAGCCACTGGGTTAATCCTGCAAAGAATAAGGAAAGGCCCAATAAACCGAGGTGTGAAATTCAGAGAGGGAACACAAAGTCAGAGATTGCGAGATGACAGCCAGACCCTGTCCCCAACCTGGTAGGAAGGTGCAGGCAGGCGTCTACGTCAGCATGGAGTCTGTACCTATCATTAGCATGTCACAAAGCCTCCTGGACTTGTACCCAAGTGGAAGACCACGAAGATGCTCCTCTAACGCAAGAATATTCTGCGGAACAAATGACTCAACAAATGACTCAGGCAACATGGAAGGTTGAAACCATAGTTTGCCATAAACGGGGACAATCGGGAAGCAGAATTCAAGGCACTATTGTGAGCAAACTCTGCCCACAGTAAGAGGTCTGACCAGTTGTTATGATGGTCAGAAATATAGCAACGTAGGAATTGCTCCAAGGACTGCGGCCCCATTAGACTGCCGGTGATACACAGAGGAGAAAGCAAGCTGAATTCCCAACTGTGCACAAAAGGCTTGCCAGAACCGGGACACAAACTGACTACCCCTGCCCGAGACAATCCCCTTGGGTAGCCCATGTAAGCGAAAGATCTCCCGAGCAAAAATGGAAGCCAGTTCCTTAGAAGTGGGCAACTTCTTAAGTGGAATACAATGACAGAACGATGAGAACCGGTCAACCACCATAAGGATAACTGTGTTGCCCTGGGTAGTTGGGTAACTCCACAATGAAATCCATAGACAGGTGGGTCCAGGGTCTCTCTCCATTGTGTATGGGTTGTAGGGTGCCCACTGGAAGTCGTCAAGCAGTCTTACTCTGAGCACACATGGTTACATCAGCCCGTAGACTAGGCCACCAGAATTGTTGGGAAATGGCCCAAAATAGTTGATTCTTCCCAGGGTGGCCTGCAGCCTTGGGAGAACGGTAAGTCTGGAGCACGGCAGTATGGAGACTTTCTGGGACAAAGCAGCAGACGCAAGGTTTCTCAAGCAGAGCATGGACCTGAGCAGCAAGAATTTTGTCACCCAATGGAGAAGTGAGACTGGTACAAACCACAGCCAGCAGTGGCGGAACTACCGCCATAGCGACCCATGCAGGCGCTATGGGGCCCGCAGCCGAGTGGGGCCCGCAAGTGGCATACTAACTGGGGGTGCGGGGTGGTCCGCACTGGGTGGCACACGCTGCGGGGATGTCAGACGGCGTATGAAACAGTGACAACGGGCAGGCTTGGTAGCAGCAGTGGCAATGTGTGCAGGGAGATCCCAGCTCAGGTGGACTGAACCATCAGGCATAAATATAGGGATGTCGGCTGTACTTGACACAATGCTGTGCATTACGTTCTAACAGCCCAGCGAGTACAACTCCCCCCCACCCCCTCCACAGAAATGGAAGAGGCTGCATCGGCTCTGCTCCCTCCCTCCCCTCTGTGCCCATCCAAGCTCCGTGCAGCCCGTGTGCTGTGTCTGAAAGGAATGTGGGGGCGGGAGCGTTTACAAAAGTAGCCGACAGCTACAGAAGCTAGTGTGAACATCCTGGGAACATCCAAGTGAGTTTGCAGCACTATCACTGTGTCCAGACTCTGCCCTCTCTCCCAAATCTTTCTCTCCCCCTCTTTCCTCTGCTGTCCTTCAGCAGAATCTTTCATTAACTCTATCCAAAGCATTTTCTTTTAACCAGCCGATACTAATAGATGGCCACATCATGTTCCTGTAGCCATGTTTTTCACTAGTGCAATCACAGACATTGCATGTGATTCGCACCACATTGCTGTGCAAATCACATGCAATGTCTGTGCAATGCAAGTTTAACCATACAAACTGTATGGCTGAAATCGCATTGCATTCTCTCCAAAATGGTGCAGGACCCTTTTTTGGTCTGCACTGGAATCGGATCGCATAGCTGTTCACACCTATGCGATCCCATGCCTGCACCATTTCACAGTTCGCACTGTGATCTGCAAACTGATCTGGGGATGTGAGTAACTTTACATTGACCCCCGTAGCAGCTTGCAAAGGGCAGTGTGAACCTCCAGAAAGCGACATGCAATGCAGGAGTCCGCACTAGAATCGCGCTGATTCCTGCATTGCATATATGTGAACCAGGACTCAAGTTGATTCACACTGATGCACTGTGGTTCAGTTGCAGTGATGGTGTATACAGATTTTTCCCGGATTTAACTCCATTTCCACTACAGTCCCACAGACTTCTATTAGGTTACACATTTTGACAACATTTTCTGAAAGCGCACCAAATGTCCTCTATACTGCAACTTTGGTGTGCTTTCAGAAAACACAGTAACATTATACAAACTAATAGAAGTCTGTGGGACTGCAGCTAAAAATGGGGATAAAATGCAGAAAAAACTGCGTGTACCCCAGAACTGCGAAAAACTCCAGGACAGCAATGTGAACTCAAAGGCTGCAGGGTGCTGAGTAATATAAAGGGGTCCAGAGATGCTGTGTAATGTAAAGGGGTCCAGAGGTGTAGGGTGCTGTGTAATTTAAAGGGGTCCAGATGTTCAGGGAGTTGTGTAATGTAAAGGGGTCCAGTGGTGCATGGGGTTGGGTAATGTAAAGGGGCCCAGTGGTGCAGCAGGTTGTGTAATGTAAAGTGGTCCAGTGGTGCAGGGGGTTATTTGATGTAAAGGGGTCCAGAGGTGCAGGGGGGCTGTGTAATGTAAAGGGGTCCAGTTTTGGCGAGGGGGTACAAAGTAGTGACAAAGAGATATTGGGGGATGCAGAGGTATGCGGGGGCACAGGGGGTTGTTTTTACATTTTAAAGTGGGGGGGTGCCAGATATAGGATCTGCCCTGGGTGCCAAATGCTCTAGGTACCCCCCCCCCCCCGGGGCCCGGTGAGGATGAGGAATGTAAGTTTACTGTTAAGCTTCCCAGGCCCTGCGAGTCCGGCCATGTCCTGACACACGCAGCCGCATACAGCAGGAGCAGAGAGCAGAGTGGGCCAGGCAGAACGCTTGAGAGCGCCTGTGAAGGGACATCGCTTTCAGCACATGAGGAGGCTCTGGAGTCTGAACAGGAGGTAGGAAAGGAGTGGGAGACTATCATCTTTTTTTTGTGGGGGGGGGGGCCCCATACAACATTTTGCTATGGGGCCCTGTGATTTCTAGTTACGCCCCTGACAGCCAGAATACGATCAGGAGGAATCACAGGAACCGACTCCATCTTGGAAGTGGAGTAAATTGTTGTGACAAAGCATCAGCCCTTACATTCTTAGTACCGGGTAAGAATGAGACAATGTAATTTGAAACTAGACAAGAAAAGCGCCCATTGCGCCCTTCTGGGAGAGAGGGGTTTATCCTCAGACAAGAATGGGAGATTCTTATGGTCAGTTAGAATGAGAACCGGCACGGTGGTACCTTCCAGGAGATGTCTCCATTCTTTCTGGGCTAAAATCCTCGCTAACAGCTCTCTGTCACCAATCTAGCAATTGCCCTCTGCAGGTGGCAATTTCTTGGAAAAGTAGCCACAAGGATGCATAGAGCTCTCAGAGGTAGGACGTTGAGACAGAAAGGGTGCCAACACCAGTCTCAGAAGCATCAACCTCAAGGATAAAAGCTAACGTAGGATCAGGATGTGCCAACGCAGGAGCAGAAACACTCTGTGGGTTACCGTCCTTTCTGGTCATATCAGTCAGGGGTTTGACCAGAGACGAGAAGTTACGATTAAACTTCCGATACTAGTTGGCAAAGCCAAGAAAATGCTGCAGAGGACATAAACCCATGGGTCGGGGGCTACTGTAGGATTGCTGAAAGTTTCTCTGGGTCGAAAAACCAGCAGCGGAAATGACAGCCCAGGAATTTAACATGTTCACAATGGAATTCGCACTTCTCCAATTTGCAATAGAAATTCTCTCTTAGTTCCTGAAGCACACGACAGACATCTGTGTGGTGGCTCTCCGGGGACTTGGAAAATATGAGGATAATGCCGAGATAAACCACCACACATAACTGCAACAAATCTCGGAGGACATTGTTAATAAATTCCTGGAAAACTTCCGGGGCGTTACTGTTATATTCTTAATATCTAAATTTTAATTTGGTCATATAAGTACAACTGAGGTTGTGAGATCCCCTGTCATTTTGTGTTGGTGGAAGGTTTTTTTGAACAAGTGACTTACAGATGGGACATTTGAGTTCTCAATTTCAAGAAGCTGTCAAGAAATTTTTGATTGATATTCTAAGTTTATATTTTCTTAAAAGGGATGCATATGTTACTGATCTTCTGTTTGAGAAACTATGTGTATATTCATTCTGTGCCAGGCAGTTTATCATCCCCCATTTCCTGTGTTAATTAGACATGCTGATCCAATGTAATTCTTACTCCTAGCCCCCACCCTTGTGGGGAGTGGATGGGAGGTGATAATGGGAATAATATGGAAGTGGTTAGTTTGGTGCAAAATTTAACTAAGGGATCAGGTTTATTTAAGTGAAGAGCTGCTTTCAGGAAGCTTTTCTTGGCCACCAATGTAAGGAACATTCTTCCCACTGACCACCAATGTAAGGAACATTCTACCCACTGATCACCAATGTAAGGAACATTCTTCTCACTGATCACCGATGTAAGGAACATTCTTCCCACTGATCACCAATGTAAGGAACATTCTTCCCACTGACCACCAATGTAAGGAACATTCTTCCCACTGACCACCAATGTAAGGAACATTCTACCCACTGACCACCAATGTAAGGAACATTCTTCCCACTGACCACCAATGTAAGGAACATTCTACCCACTGACCACCAATGTAAGGAACATTCTTCCAACTGGCCACCAATGTATGGAACATTTTTCCACTGATCGCCAATGTAAGGGGTATTTTTCCAGTTGTCCTTCAATTGAAGAACGACTCTTCCGACTGACTACCAATGTAAGGGGCATTCTATCCATTGACCACCAATGTAAGGAGCATTCTTCCCACTGATAACCAATGTAAGGAACATTCTTCCCACTGATAACCAATGTAAGGAACATTCTACCCACTGATCACCAATGTAAGGAACATTCTTCTCACTGATCACCAATGTAAGGAACATTCTTCTCACTGATCACCAATGTAAGGAACATTCTTCCCACTGATCACCAATGTAAGGAACATTCTTCTCACTGATCACCAATGTAAGGAACATTCTTCCCACTGATCACCAATGTAAGGGACATTCTTCTCACTGATCACCAATGTAAGGAACATTCTTCTCACTGATCACCAATGTAAGGAACATTCTTCTCACTGATCACCAATGTAAGGAACATTCTTCTCACTGATCCTCAATGTAAGGAACATTCTTCTCACTGATCACCAATGTAAGGAACATTCTTCTCACTGATCACCAATGTAAGGAACATTCTTCCCACTGATCACCAATGTAAGGAACATTCTTCTCACTGATCACCAATGTAAGGAACATTCTTCTCACTGATCACCAATGTAAGGAACATTCTCCTTACTGATCACCAATGTAAGGAACATTCTTCTCACTGATCACCAATGTAAGGAACATTCTTCTCACTGATCACCAATGTAAGGAACATTCTTCTCACTGATCACCAATGTAAGGAACATTCTTCTCACTGATCACCAATGTAAGGAACATTCTTCCCTCTGATCACCAATGTAAGGAACATTCTTCTCACTGATCACCAATGTAAGGGACATTCTTCTCACTGATCACCAATGTAAGGAACATTCTTCTCACTGATCACCAATGTAAGGAACATTCTTCTCACTGATCACCAATGTAAGGAACATTCTTCCCACTGATCACCAATGTAAGGGACATTCTTCCCACTGATCACCAATGTAAGGAACATTCTTCCCACTGATCACCAATGTAAGGGACATTCTTCTCACTGATCACCAATGTAAGGAACATTCTTCTCACTGATCACCAATGTAAGGAACATTCTTCCCTCTGATCACCAATGTAAGGAACATTCTTCTCACTGATCACCAATGTAAGGGACATTCTTCTCACTGATCACCAATGTAAGGAACATTCTTCTCACTGATCACCAATGTAAGGAACATTCTTCTCACTGATCACCAATGTAAGGAACATTCTTCCCACTGATCACCAATGTAAGGAACATTCTTCTCACTGATCGCCAATGTAAGGAACATTCTTCTCACTGATCACCAATGTAAGGAACATTCTTCTCACTGATCACCAATGTAAGGAACATTCTTCCCTCTGATCGCCAATGTAAGGAACATTCTTCTCACTGATCACCAATGTAAGGAACATTCTTCCCACTGATCACCAATGTAAGGAACATTCTTCCCACTGATCACCAATGTAAGGAACATTCTTCCAACTGCCAATCAATGTATGGAGCATTCTTCTCACTGACAACCAATGTAAGGCATGTTCTTCCAATTGGCCACCAATGTATGAAGCATTCCTTCCACTGATCGTCAATGTAAGGAGAATTCTTCCCACTGATCACCAATGTAAGGAACATTCTTCCAACTGGCACCCAAAGTAAGGGACATTCTTCCCACTGATCACCAATGTAAGTTACATTTTCCCACCCGATTGCCAATGTAAGGGGTATTCTTCCAGTTGTATTTTAATGTAATAGGCATTTTCCCACAAACCACCAATGAACTGGTTTTATCTGGGAATCCCTAGGACCTGAAAACTATTTCCAATAATTCCTTTGGGTTAAAGAAAGGTTGAGAGAGGCCGCTATAGAGGGTCACCTGAATCTACTGGAGCTGCTGCCATCACATCCAAGATGGCGGCACCCAGCACCAGTCTTAGGGCCTTTGGATGTCTACACAAAGAGGGTTTTCAACATACATAATACACGTCACATGCACATAATATGTTATAGGAAGATCGTACTTGAAGGTAACGGTCTGGTGACAGGGTCTCTTTAACGTTTTGTTTCGGTGGTCAAACAGTAACGTGTGCTAAGCGTTACGTTTCTGAGAGTCTGCGTTTTGTAAAAAAAAAAAAAAAAGAAGAGACAGAATTGTCGAAAATGACAGAAAATGGCGCTCCTTTCCCAAATGTTTCCATCCAATTGAACAAAAACAGGCTGTGTGTTCGCATGCCATCCGCTATCCGGAGTACAGTCCCGGTGGCTGATCCCAGGATGGGGCCCCTCCAGGGCACTGTAAACCCAAACGTGCGAAGGCTGGGGCCCGACTTTCCCACTGCCCAGACCACGAACAACCAACACATTTAAAGGGCAACTCCACTCTCATGGGGAAAAAATAATAATAATAATAATATACAATTACTACACAAGTCATATTGTAATCAAATATTATTAACCACTTCAGCTCTGGAAGGTTTTACCCCCCTTCATGACCGGGACATTTTTTGCTATTCAGCACTGCGCTACTTTAACTGGCGATTGCGCGGTCGTGCAACACTGTACTCAAATGAGATTCATATCATTTATATCCCATAAATTGAGGTTTCTCTTGGTGGTACCCACTGCAGATCCATTCCGGAAGTGTGTTTTAAACGCTTTTCTGACGCGCTACAGTGCATTTTTGGGGCGTTTCCAGATGCTTTTTCTCTTTTTTTTTTTTCAGTTTTTTTTTTTTTCACTGTACTGAGGTCTGGTGTGTTTTCGATGCGTTTTTGATACGTTTTTGATGCGTTTTTCCTAGATGCTTTTGTTCAGTTTTGTTTTTCCCACTGTACTGAGGTCCGCTGCATTTTTGATGCGTTTTTGATGTGTTTTACCATGTTCCAGTAGGGTTCAGTGCAGGAAAAATGCAGCATGTTCGGCTGGTTCACACCAAAAAAAAAAAAAGCGCACTCCAGATGCGTTTCTGCATGCGTGTTTTTGATCCATTCCGGATGCGTTTATACATGCGTGTTTTTAATGCGTTTTCGACGTGCTACAGTGCATTTTTGGTGCGTTTCCAGATGCTTTCTTACTGCTTCTACTTTTTTTTCTTTTTTATTTTCCACTGTACTGAGGTCTGGTGTGTTTTTGATAAGTTTTTGATGTGTTCCAGTGCGTGTTTGATGCGTGTTTGATGCGTTTTACCACTTTCCAGTACAGTTCAGTGCAGTAAAAATGCAGCATGTTCGGCTGGTTCACACCAAAAAAAAGCGCAGTCCAGATCCATCCTGGATGCGTTTCTGAATGCACGGTTTTGATGTGCTACAGTGCATTTTTGGTGTGTTTCCAGATGCTTTTGTTTTTCCGGGTTTTTTTTTCACTCTACTATGGTCGGGTGCATTTTTGATGCTTTTTTGATGCGTTTTACCACGTTTCAGTACAGTTCAGTACAGGAAAAATGCAGCATATTCGGCTGGTTCACACACAAAAAACAAAAATGCACTACAGATCCATTCCGAATGCGTTTCTGCATGCATGTTTTTGATGCATTCCAGTGCGTTTTTGGTGTGTTTCCGAATGCATTCAAAGTGCTTTTTTCTTGTTTGTTTGTTTTTTTTCCACTGTACTGGGAATGCACTGGAATGCATCAAAAGTGCACCAGACCCCAGTACAAGTGAAAAGAAACCAAACAAGAAAAAAAGCACTTGGAATGCATCCAGAAACACACCAAAAACGCACTGGAATGCATCAAAAGCGTATATGCAGAAACTCATCCCGACAGGATCTAGAGTGCGCTTTTTTGGTGTGAACCAGCCGAACATGCTGCATTTTTCCAGCTCTGAACTGTAACTGGAAAGTGGTAAAACACATCAAAAATGTATCAAAAACGCATCAAAGACGCACCAGACCTGCAGTACAGACCCAGCAGGAAAAATTCAGCTTGTTTGGGCTGGTTCACACACCACAAAAACGCACTCCAGATCCATTCTGGATGTGTTTCAACACGCGTGCGTTTAATGCGTTTTTGACGCGCTACGGTGCATTTTTGGTGCATTTCCAGATGCTTTCTTCTTAGTTTTTTTTCCTCAGTTTTTTTTTTCTTCACTTTACTGAGTTCCGGTGCGGTTTTGGTGCGTTTCCAGATGCTTTTTTTTTCTCCTTTTTTTGTTTTCTTCACTTTACTGAGGTCCGGGGTGTTTTTAAAAGCGTTTTTGATGCGTTCCAGTACGTTTTTGCTGTGTTTTACCACTTTCCAGTACAGTTCAGTGCAGGAAAAATTGCAGCATGTTTGGCTGGTTCACACCAAAAAAAACGCACTTCAAATCCTGACGGGATGCACTTCAGCATGCGGGTTTTAAAAAGGGTTAAATGTGTGCCTAACAATGTGTAAAGTGTGCTGCTTTCTACTGCAGATCTATTATTATTATTATCATACAGGTTTTATATAGCGCCAACAGTGTGCGCAGTGCTTAACACAATAAATCAATTTGTTTCTTCTCTCTGCTTTGCAGGGCTAACAAACAGAGAGACCACGCCCTCTGTACAGAGCTCTGAGCTGTGATTGGACACAGCCAATCAGCAGGTCCCGGGCGTGAATCATTGGACAGGACAGGCTTTTGTCCTGCTGTGTACAATTACAGCGGCTGTCGGGGGGGGGGGGTGGGATTAATGTGCGCGCCTAAACCTGGAAGCAGGCATCAACGTACGGATTTGTCGCTTTGCCGATGCGGGCCGCCCATCCGCAGCACATTGCAGGCAGGTGATCTGCAAGTAGTTAAAAACCGCCTTTCCTTTTTCTGTAAAAACGAATATGGCCCCCTGGAGGCGCTCTGTACACAGATGGTGTGCGGATTAACCCCACCCCCACTAGAAATGTCATTTCCTGCTTGTGTGATTGGCTCTCTGATTTTCCCAGAAGTCTGGAATAAGATACAAGTCTGGTTTTGGGCAACAAAAACATAATTTTTTCATGCGATACTCCCAAAGGGAAGTCTCATCTAAAGGGATGCAGACCCTGCCACTTTCCTCATTAGAGCCCTGCAGGTGCAGCAGCTGATTGATAATTATAAAGACACTCCTATTCATATTCACTTAGCACATGGATACAGAGAAACAAACAGCTATTTATTTAGAATAACAAAAGGTAGGAATCGGCTACAAAGTTTGTTACAATCCCCGCAATGTCCAGAGGGGGAGGGTTTTTTTTTTTTTTTCTCAAGAAAAGCGGAGTTACTTTTTAACCAGATGCCCCACGCTACATATACTGCGGCAAGGCGGAGCGCTCTGGGCAGGATCATGTACCGCATCTGGGGTGCGCACGCAGCAACCTGCTCCTGCTGTGATTGGACACAGCAGGTTCGGCGGATGCAATGTCTGCTGGGACCCGCCGATCGCTCAGGAGACAGGCAGATCGGCGTTCTGTTAGTAGGGAAGACAGAGATCTCGTGTTTCTGCTAAGCAGGAACACGGGACCTCTGTCTTCTTACAGTACAAACACCTCCCTCCCCGCCACAGTTAGAAAACACCCCCTAGGGCACACATTTAACCCTTTGATCGTCCCCTGATGTTGACCCCTTCCCTGCCCGCGTCATTAGTACAGCGACAGCGCATATTTTTTACCATTAGTAGTATCATATTAGTAGCATTAGTATTGGTATATATATATAATCAAACATTGCCTTCCCATGGATACCCTTCTAACGGTGTAGGGCTGTCAGTAAACACCAGCTCACAGGGACATCTAGTGGCCAGTCCAGGGAACTACAGCAGACCACGTTGGTGTTCTATCCTACTTTCCTACATACACCTTCCGTTTTAATCCCAGGTCGATATTTGTCAAGGGCACACAAGCGCTATCGATCACAGCATATGATTTAAACCCAGAGGGTCCACCCTTGCAAGTTGAGGTAATACCCATGTATGTAATTTAGCCTCGCTCCGACACGTTTCGTCACGTGACTTAATCTGGGATACAGAAGATGTTTTAAAGATAGAGAACTCAGACTGTTTATCGCACACATGAGAGAGGTCTATATTGCTTATTTGGGTTGTTAATGCAATTTTGGTATTTTGGCTTCAGGCTAATGGGTTTTCAGATATGTACTTAGTGGGCACTTAGCAGGATTATGTTCTCAGTGTTAGTGCAATATTCCTTTCCTTAAACAGAAAATTAGAAAAAAGCATGTGGCGCTCGTGTATGCGATTAACTCACAACACACAAATGATTCTCATCTCATCTCATGTGAAACGTATAGCCTCATCAAATTAAATATATATGTGTAGGTTCAGCTGTATATAAAGTGCTAAAGTATAAAAAAATAAAAAATATACAAAAAAGGATATATGGATAAACCCCGTGCACATATATCTAAATTACACCCAAAAGTTGATTAAGTGAAAAACATTAATTCAAGTGAAAAATTAATTTAAATGAAAAAAATGTATATAAATCGGTGATCTAAAGTCCAAAAGTGGTTCTTCACCACACCAATAGTGTCCGTGAATCCCCCAATGTGAATGCACTCACCGGCTACAGAGCCTAATGCCGCGTACGCACGATCGGAATTCCGGGCCAGAAAAAGACAGATGAGAGCTTTTCAACGGAAAATGCGACCGCGTGTATCGGAATTTAGCTGTCCGAATTTCCTCCAGCCAAAAATTGATAGCATGTTCTCAATTTTCCCCATGGAAAAATGTTCTATCGGTAATTTCCGATCGTGTGTACGCGGCATTACACTTTCGTGCTTGGCCGGTAAGACGTTTAACCCTCTAATCAGGGTTATGGCTGGAGGATCATCAGGCTTTACGATAACCACACACATTAACTCCTCCTTGATGGTTCACACATGTATAACCTTACAAGAAGAAAAATACCTCCAATAGCGTAATACAGTTTAAAAGGCTCTTTAACCAGTAGAGACCCGCGCTATAGCCAAATGACGGCTACAGCGCGGACCTCCTTTGCCGGGACGACGTCTATTGACGTCGTCCCGTGCACGAGGGCCTGCCCGCCCCCTGAGGGGCGCGCATGGCGCGCCCTGTGATCGGCGAGTCTACGAGACTCGCCTGATCACGGATCCGAGCAAGGGGTCGATCCCAACCCCTTACCACGTGATCAGCTGTCAGCCAATGACAGCTGATCATGTGATACAACGGAGCCGGTAATCGGCTATTTTTCCTCCTCGCGCTGACAGCGCAAGGAAAAAAAAAAAAAGAGCCGATCACCAGTGGCCGTGATCGGGACATCAGTCCCGATCACGGCCAGCTTACCAGTGCCCACCTGCCCACTGCCAGTGCCACCTCTTTAATAAAAAAGTGACCCCCATCAGTGCCACCCAGCAGTGCCCATAGTGCCACCCAGCAGTGCCCACAGTGCCACCCATCAGTGCCCACAATCTGCCTCAACAACGGTGCTGCACTCCAGTGCCACATATCCGTGCCCATCAGTGTCATCTACCAGTGCCCATCAGTGCCGCCCATCAGTGCCCAGCAGTGCCACCTATCAGAGCCACCTATCAGTGCCCATCAGTCCCATCAGTGGTACCTATTAGTGCCACCCATCCGTGCCATCTTATCTGTGCCCATCTTTGCCCATCAGTGCCGCCTTATCTGTGACCATCAGTACTGCCTTATCTGTGCCTATCGGTGCCACTTTATCTGTGCCTATCGGTGCCACTTTATCTGTGCCTATCGGTGCCACTTTATCTGTGCCTATTAGTGCCGCCTTAACTATGCCCATCAGTGCCCACCAGTGCAGCCTATCAGTGCCCACCAGTGCAGCCTATCAGTGCCGCCTCATCAGCGCACTTCAATGAAGGAGAAAAATGACCTGTTTTCAAAATTTTATAACAAACTATTAAACATGATTTTTTATTTTTTATTTTTTTTGCATCTTTTTTTGTTTGTTTAGCAAAAAATAAAACTCCGAGCTGTAATTAAATACCACCAAAAGAAAGCTCTATTTGTGGGAAAAAAATGATAAAAATTTCATTTGGGTACAGTGTTGTATGACCGCGCAATTGTCATTCAAAGTGCATCAGCACTGAAAGCTGAAAATTGGTCTGGGCAGGAGGGGGGTTTAAGTGCCCAGTAAGCAAGTGGTTAATCAAGTTAAAACATCCCCCTCCAACGCACTCACATGAACTTCAAAAATTGTTTAGCCAAACAACATTACACTCCACGTCACTCTTAAAACTTCCTTTAAATCTTTATGCTGGAGCGTGGATGGTCACGGCGGACCCAGGATTAATAAAAGTGGCCGAATTACTCCTCACCCCTCCTCGTCACCACGGCAGAGTTTGTAGCGTCCTGTGTCCTTCCTTTTCCGCTCCCTCCGTCCACCGATAACCTTACGGTGCCTGGTGCTCTAAAATAGTAATACTATACGTTTTGCCAGATAGCCACGCCCCTCCCGACATGTTTCGTCATTAGTCTGACTTACTCATGGGAATGCAATCCCATAATTGTGAGTTAATCGCATACACGAACGCTGCATGCTTTTTTCTAACTTTCTATTTAAGGAAAGGAATATTGCACTAACACTGATATCATTTTTGTACAAGTAGCAGCTGAGGCTATAGGGTGAGAGTTTTGTGTGAGCGCAGTGGTGATACACATCGTAAGGGGGAGCAACTTTTGGTGTATCAGTTATTTAAAGATTATGTTCTCGCTGGAGTATTAGAGATAACGGTAGCTCTGTTCATAGTGGGGATTATCCCCTCACTGGCCAAATGAGAGGAATGCCGCTCCCTCACTAAAGAAAATGCTGCAGAATGTTTTCTTGCTGGTGAGGGAGCAACGCCTCGCTCATCCATCCGGTGACGGATGGACGCCTGGCTCATCCACCCAGAGAGGGAGCGGCACCTCGCTCATCCATCCGGTGTGAGAACGATGCCTCGCTCATCCATCCGGCGAGGGAGTGGCACCTAGCTCATCCATCCGGTGTGAGAACGACACCTCGCTCATCCATCCAGGGAGGGAGCGACTCGCTCATCCATCCGGAGAGGGAGCGACGCCTCGCTCATCCATCCAGCGAGGGAGCGGCACCTCGTTCATCCACCTGGTGTGAGAACGACGCCTCGCTCATCCATCCGGCGAGGGAGCGACTCGCTCATCCATCCGGAGAGGGAGCGACGCCTCGCTCATCCATCCGGCGAGGGAGCGACTCGCTCATCCATCCGGCGAGGGAGCGACGCCTCGCTCATCCATCCGGCGAGGGAGCGGCACCTCGCTCATCCATCCGGAGAGGGAGCGACGCCTCGCTCATCCACCCGGTGTGAGAAGGACGCCTCGCTCATCCATCTGGCGAGGGAGCGATGCCTCGCTCATCCATCCAGTGAGGGAGCGACTCGCTCATCCATCCGGAGAGGGAGCGACTCGCTCATCCATCCGGAGAGGGAGCGACGCCTCGCTCATCCATCCGGCGAGGGAGCGGCACCTCGTTCATCCACCCGGTGTGAGAACGACGCCTCGCTCATCCATCCGGCGAGGGAGCGACTCGCTCATCCATCCGGCGATGGACCGACGCCTCGCTCATCCATCCGGCGAGGGAGTGGCGCCTCGCTCATCCATCCGGCGATGGACCGGCGCCTCGCACATCCATCCGGTGTGAGAATGACGCCTCGCTCATCCATCCGGAGAGGGAGCGGCGCCTCGCTCATCCATCCGGTGTGGGAGTGACAATGATCAGCCTGTTGCTGACAGATTTTCTCCATGACATCACCCTAATTGTCTGTATTCATTGTGGAGACTTTACTTTACTTTCCGTTACAATGTATCAACAGGAAGTGAGCGAGAATACAGCAATAAAAACCTGATTTTAACAAACTGTCCCACATTTTTGCCTCGCTTGCCAAATTTTTCATAAGGTGGCATCCTGCAAAACGCTGAATGTTAGCTTGAAAAAGAGGGAGCAACTGGTCCCTACAATGTCATGTTGGTCTTTATGGAATTGTATTAAAGAATCCTGGGGTGCCGGCATTTTTATACAAGCGGTAAAAACTTTTATTACAATTAGGTATATTAGGTATAAAGTTAGAAACGCCTGGTGCAAAATGGTCACATAGCTTGAAACTGGAATGAAAAGTTTATTGAATAAAATACAGCCAACGCGTTTCATGGCAAAGGCCTCTCCCTTCTTTGGGGTTTAACTGCCATTACTGAACACCTCCTGAAAATGTCAGTTGCTTGGTCTTGATCCATGTACTACTTCCAGGGTAATGATTAAGAAATTATTGAAGCAGCTGGTTCAGCATGACGGCTAGGGATTTATTATGAGTAGTAATAAAAGGAGGGATCAGTAGTGGTGTGCTCTATACAGATCTCCTTTAAAATATTATATTTCTGTCAGGAAAAGGGAAAGAAAGGCAAAGGATAAGGGGAGAGGGAAAGGGGAAAAGAGAAAAAGAGGAGGGATGGGGAAAAGGAGAAGGAAAGGAAAAGTTAAGCTCTAATTATCTCAACTCAAAGTATTGAATTGTATTGTACCTGTACTGTTTGCCCCCATGTTGTAAAGCGCTGTGCAAACTGTTCGTGCCATATAAATCCTGTATAATAATAAAAAGGAAAATAAAAACAAAATGGGGAAAGGAGAAGGAAAGGAAAATAAAGATGGGAAAGGAGAAGGAAATGAAAGGAAATGCAAATAAAAAGGGTGAAAGGGAAAGGAGAAGGAAAGAAAAGGAAAGGAAAAAAAAAAGAAAATGGGGAAAGGAAAACCAAAAGAAAAAAGGACAAAGGAGAAGGAAAAAAATGAAAAAGGTGAAGGAAAAAAAAAAAGAAAAGGAAAGGAAAAGAAAAAGGGTAGAGAAGAAGGAAAGGAAATTAAAGGAAAGGAAAAGAAAAAGGTGAAAGGAGAAGGAAAGGAAAATAAAAGAAAAAGGAGAAGGAAAGGAAAAGAAAGGAAAAAGGGTAAAGGAAAAGAAAAGGGAATAAGGAAAATAAAAGGGGGAAAGGAGAAGGAAAGGAAAAGAAAAAGGGGAAAGGAGAAGGAAAAGAAAATGTGGATAGGAGTAGGAAAGGAAAGGAAAAGAAAAGAAAAAGGGGACAGAAAAAAGGAAAAGAAAAAGGGCAAAGTAGAAGGGAAAAAAAGAAAAAGGTGAAGGAAAAAAAAGAAGAAGAGAGGAAAGGAAAAGAAAGGAAAAAGGGTAAAGGAAAAGAAAAAGGAGAAAGGAGAAGAAAAGAAAATTAATGGAAAGGAAAAGAAAAAGGGAAAGGAGAAGGAAAGGAAAATAAAATAACATAAAAAGGGGAAAGGAGAAGGAAAAGAAAAGGGAAAGGAGAAGGAAAGGAAAATAAAATAAAATAAAAAGGGGAAAGGAGAAGGAAAGGAAAAGAAAAAGAAGAAATAGGAAGGAAATGAAAAAGGGGTTAGGAGAAGAAAAGGAAAAAAGGAGAATGAAAGGAAATGAAAAAAGGGAAAAGAAGAAGGAAAAGGAAAAGCAAAAGGGCAAAGAAGAAGGAAAGGGAAATAAAGGGGGAAGGAGAAGGACAGGGGAAGGAAAAGGGGAAAGGAGAAGGGAAAGAAAAGAAAGTAGGAAAAGGAGAAGGATAGAAGAAGGAAAAGGGGAGAGGAGAAGGAAAGGGAATAAAGAAGGGGAAAAAAGAAAGAAAGGAAAATAAAGGGGAGAGGAGAAGGATAGAAGAAGGAAAAGGGGAAAGGAGAAGGAAAGGAAAAAAGTGGGAAAAGGAGAAGGACAGGAGAAGGAAAATGGGAAAGGAGAAGGAAGGGAAAGGAAAAGAAAAAAAGAGGAGGAAAGGGGAGAGAGGAAAAAGAAAAGAGAAGGAAAGAAGGAAAAGAAAATGAAAAAAAAAAAGAATAAAAGTTAAAAGCAGAAGTAATGGTGAAGAGAGGAGAAGGAAAGAGAAAGTGATGGGGAAAGGGAAAGTATACAAAGTAACACAATATTCTTCCATTGAACAGAAGGCGGTGACACTGTAACTCCTCTGTGTATAGAAGACTCTCTTTACATTTCTATCTGGCACTAATTCCTCCTCATTTCTTCATTTCTTCTTTCAGTCACGTGATGCAAACAATCAAAACGATGCGGATACGGCAGCCAAACACTCCCGCATGGCATTCTACCTGAACATCGCAGCCTTGGTCCTGGGCATCATCGTGATCATTGTTGTCGTGGCCTTACAGATTGTGGCAGCATCCCGCAGATAGCAGAATCCCTCCACTGGAGACAAGAGGAGAATGATCCCACTGATCTCTATTATGGAACCACTGTATGCTCTATATGTACATTACCCAATAAACCCGTCTTTATATATTCAGGAGATAGAGTTATTGTTGTTTTTTTTTTTTTTTTAATAAATGAAAGTAACGGATGTTCCACTCAAAACTGATATTTATATTGGGTGGGGGTGTTGCGTTCTCCCTACCATGGTTTCTAGTGTAGCTTTTGATGACCAGAGACTACAAAGAATATCAGTAAGAAAAACATACTGAGCATAAAGGAGTCCATACATACAGAATAAGAACAGATACCGAGAATTACACCCGGCATACAGGACAAAAGAAGTAGTACTGTGCAGAGTCCATACATACAGAATAAGAACAGATACCGAGAATTACACCCGGTATACAGGACAAGAGAAGTAGTACTGTGCAGAGTCCATACATACAGAATAAGAACAGATACCGAGAATTACACCCGACATACAGGACAAGAGAAGTAGTACTGTGCAGAGTCCATACATACAGAATAAGAACAGATACCGAGAATTACACCCGACATACAGGACAAGAGAAGTAGTACTGTGCAGAGTCCATACATACAGAATAAGAACAGATACCGAGAATTACACCCGACATACAGGACAAGAGAAGTAGTACTGTGCAGAGTCCATACATACAGAATAAGAAAAGATACTGAGAATTACACCCGACATACAGGACAAGAGAAGTAGCACTGTGCAGAGTCCATACATACAGAATAAGCATAGAGAGCTCAGTAATGGAAGCCCGGTATCTCTCAGTGCAGGTTCTTTTAATCCCCCCCAGAAGGAGAGGGATGAGATATTGCAGGGATGACATCACAGGGCACACCTTTAATGTTCCCTCTGTTCTGGAGTAATAAGACAATGATT
Organism: Lithobates pipiens; assembly: GCF_037356315.1. NCBI lineage: Eukaryota > Metazoa > Chordata > Amphibia > Anura > Ranidae > Lithobates > Lithobates pipiens. The sequence continues at coordinate 10,009,101 of NW_027507788.1, read as the reverse complement.
CAATCAGGTCTCAGTGAGGAGTCCAGACATCCTGGGGGGGGGAACATAACTCTTACACTACTGACACTGATATAATAAATGGAAAGAAAGCAATACAAAATCACATTAATATGTGACATAAATGGCAAAAACCAACACAGACTGACACCAGCATCTCACCAAACCTACATAAATATATCACAGGGGAGACGGTCACTGGGGCGGCCACACCCAGAGCCAACAACATTGTAACAATAATCCAGGCATAGACTGTAACAAATTATTTTATCTAATAATGCTAATTGTTCTATGCCCAGGATCCCCCCACCCCCCACCTACGGGCATATACAGCAATTCTTGTTACACACCACATTCAAGATATATATATATATATATATATTATCAATATTTCTTATGATCTATTTATTGTCTCTACTGTATATATTTATTACTTATAATCTTTCTATATTTTTTTTAATCCTGATGATGGGATCTTTTGAAACGCGTTGACTTGTCCATAATCTTTTTTATTTTATTTTTTTGTGTTTTATTATTTTTATAGTCCTTATCATGGAGCCCTTTACAATGCACTGACTTGGCTTTCATCTTTATTTGTGTTTTATAGTCCTAATGGTGGAGGCCTTCACAAGCTTGTCCAGGGGCGTATCTACCACGAGGTAAAACAAGGCGTTTGCCTAGGGAGGCATTTGTCAGGGGGGTGGCATTGCCCCCAGGCAGATGGGACACTACGAGCAGGGGCGCTGCTACGGTGGGGGGTGCAAACCGCATACTGGTGACACCCGCCAGACGGGTGACACACCAGGGGCAGCCACGGACTGACTGTTCGGTAACAGGGGAGCAAAGCAGAAGCAGGAGGCAGCGGTGGGCTCAGTCTCCAATCCAGGAAGTATTTCGCTTGGCAGAGCAGGTCGGAGTCCCGGCGGTGATCGTGCCTTAGCAGCCTCACTACACTGCTGGTAAAAAAGGAGCCAGCGGGCTGCGAGGAAGTGAGAGTCCAGCGTATTTTTTTAGGGGGGGGTGGGAGAACCTCCTGGTTTAGTATGTGAGGTGGGGAACCCGAACCCTCCTCTCTCACACACCCTTCTCTCTCTCTCACCCACCCTCTCTCTCTTGCCCCTACCTCTTCCCCATCCCTCTCTCTCTCTCACCCCCCTCTCTCACTCCTCCTTCTCTTACCCCCTCTCTCTCTCACCCCTTCTCTCCCCCCACCTCTTCCCCCTCCCTCTCTCTCTCTCTCTCATCCCCCCTCCCCACCTCTTCCCCCTCCCTCCCTCTCTCTCTCATCCCCCCTCCCCACCTCTTCCCCCTCCTTCCCTCTCTCTCTCACCCCACCTCTTCCCCCCTCTCTCCCTCTCTCTCTCTCACCCCCCTCTCCCCACCTCTTCCCCCCTCCCTCCCTCTCTCTCTCTCTCTCTCACCCCCCTCTCCCCACCTCTTCCCCCCTCCCTCCCTCTCTCGCTTGCCCCCTCTCTCTCTCTCCACCTCTTCCCCCTCCCTCCCTCTCTCTCTTGCCCCCTCTCTCTCTCTCGATCCACCTCTTCCCCCCTCCCTTTCGTTTCTGTCTCACCCATCTCTCTCTCTCTCTTACCTCCTCTCTATCTCTCACCCACCCTCTCTCTCCCCACCTCTTCCCCCCTCTCTCCCTTTTTCTCTCACCCACCTCTCTCTCTCTCTCTTACCTCCTCACTATCTCTCACCCACCCTCTCTCTCCCCCACCTCTTCCCCCTCCCTCCCTCTCTTGCCCCCCTTCTCTCTCTTCACCTCTTCCCCCTTTCCTTTCTGTCTCACCTATCTCTCTCTCTCTTACCTCCTCTCTATCTCTCACCCACCCTCTCTCTCTCTCCACCTCTTCCCCCCTCCCTCCCTCCCTCCCTCTCTCTCTTGGCCCCCTTTCTCTCTCACCCACCTCTCTCTATCTCTCACCCCCTCTCTCACCCACCCTCTCTCTCCCCCACCTCTTCCCCCCTCCCTCCCTCTCTCTCTCACCTCCCTCTCTCACTCCTCCTTCTCTTACCCCCTCTCTCTCCCACATCTCTTCTCCCCTCCATCTCTCTCAACTCCCCTCTCTCACCCCTCCATCTCTTACCCCCCTCTCACCCCCCTCTATATCTCACCCACTCTTTCTCTCTTACCCCCTCTCTCTCTTACCCCCCTCTATTTCACCCTCCCCCTCTCTCTGCCTCCACCTCTGAAGAGGCGGAGCTCTAATAGGAAGAGGTGAAGCCTAAAGAAGATAAGGTGGCGTTTGCAGATGAAAGGGTGGATCTTAAACAGGAAGGGGTGGGGCAAATTTAGAGGGGGGGGCGACCAAATTCTTGCCTAGGGCAATGCAAATCTGTGGCCTTTCTCACCTGCAGTTCTGATAGTGTCATATTGCAGGCACTGGGTATTGTTCATTAGAGTGTGAGTTCTTCTGGTAGTACAGCACTGTGGTATACGTCAGAGCTACAACAATGGATAATAATTCTAGTGCGTGACTGTGTGTGTGTGTGTGTGTGTGTGTGGAGGGGGGGGGGATGCTGTATAATGAGATTTCTGGCAGCTCGTCAAGCCTGGAATTCCTTCCCCACCCCCTCAGATGGACATGTGTGTGGCGGTTTGAATGTTGCCATATGTTGGCATCACATTAAACAAAAACAAATCTGCCAAGATGCAAAGCCTCCTTAAAGCGGAGGTCCACCCTAAAATGGACCTTCCGCTCATCGGATTCCTCCCCCCCTCCGGCGCCACAATTGGCACCTTTCAGGGGGGAGGGGGGTGCAGTTACCTGGATAATCCAGGTAACTGCACCCACTTCCGGGCTAGCTCTCTGCGGAAAGGGGAGTACATTACGCCCCTTTCCGCAAGTGCCCGCCCCCTTCCGCAAGTGCCCCGCTGCCTGCTGGGAAACACACAGATCCCAGAGGCAGCGGGGACCGTCCTCATTGCGCAGCGCAGCTCGCGCATGCGCAGTAGGGAACCGGGAAATGAAGCCGAAAGGCTCCATTTCCTAAATTCCCATACCCAAGATGGCGGCGGCAGCACTCAAGTGTCGATCTAGAGATCGGCTTCGGGTGCCGACATCGCGGGCGCGCTGGACAGGTAAGTGTCACTATTTTAAAAGTCAGAAGCTGCAGTATTTGTAGCTGCTGACTTTAAAAAAAAAAAAAAAAACGCGGAGTCCCGGCGGACTCCCGCTTTAAGTGAAGATCCATGCATGTGAAGGGCTCTTTTAAATATACTGTAAATATGTACTGCATATATGTATATACACAGTATCTCACAAAAGTGAGTACACCCCTCACATTTCTGTAAATATTTTCTTCACTCTTTTCATGTGACAACACTGAAGAAATGACACTTGTCTACAATGTAAAGTAGTGAGTGTACAGCTTGTATAACAGTGTAAATTTGTTGTCCCCTCAAAATAACTCAACACACAGCCATTAATGTCTAAACCGGTAGCAACAAAAGTGAGTACACCCCTAAGTGAAAATGTCCAAATTAGGCCCAATTAGCCATTTTCCCTCCCCAGTGTCATGTGACTCGTTAGTGTTACAAGGTCTCAGGTGTGAATGGGGAGCAGGTGTGTTAAATTTGGTGTTATCACTCTCACTCTCTCATACTGGTCACTGGAAGTTCAGCATGGCACCTCATGGCAAAGAATTCTCTGAGGATCTGAAAAAAAGAATTGTTGCTCTACATAAAGATGGCCTAGGCCAGTGATGGCGAACCTTGGCACTCCAGATGTTTTGGAACTACATTTCCCATGATGCTCAACTACATTGCAGAGTGCCTGAGCATCATGGGAAATGTAGTTCCAAAACATCTGGGGTGCCAAGGTTCGTCATCACTGGCCTAGGCTATAAGAAGATTGCCAAGACCCTGAAACTGAGATGCAGCATGGTGGCCAAGACCATACAGCGGTATAACAGGACAGGTTCCACTCAGAACAGGCCTCGCCATGGTCCACCAAAGAAGTTGATTGCAATGCTCAGCGTCATATCCAGAGGTTGTCTTTGGGAAATAGATGTATGAGTGCTGCCAGCATTGCTGCAGAGGTTGTAGGGGTGGGGGGGGTCAGCCTGTCAGTGCTCAGACCATACGTCGCACGCTGCATCAAATTGGTCTGCATGGCTGTCATCCCAGAAGGAAGCCTCTTCTAAAGATGATGCACTAGAAATCCCGCAAACAGTTTGCTGAAGACAAGCAGACTAAGGACATGGATTACTGGAACCATGTCCTGTGGTCTGATGAGACCAAGATAAACGTATTTGGTGTCAGATGGTGACAAGCGTGTGTGGGGGCAACCAGGTGAGGAGGACAAAGACAAGTGTGTCTTGTCTACAGTCAAGCATGGTGGTGGGGGTGTCATGGTCTTGGGCTGTATGAGTGCTGCCGGCACTGGGGGGCTACAGATCATTGAGGGGACCATGAATGCCAACATGTACTGTGACATACAGAAGCAGAGCATGATCCCCTCCCTTCAGAGACTGGGCCGCAGGGCAGTATTCCAATATGATAACCACCCCAAACACCTCCAAGATGACCACTGCCTTGCTAAGGAAGCTGAGGGTAAAGGTGATGGACTAGCTAAGCGTGTCTCCAGACCTAAACCCTATTGATCATCTGTGGGACACCCTCAAACGGAAGGTGGAGGAGCGCAAGGTCTCCAACATCCACCAGCTCCGTGATGTCACCATGGAGGAGGGGAAGAGGGCTCCAGTGGTGACCTGTGAAGCTCTGGTGACCTCCATGCCCAATCAGATTATGGCAGTGCTGGAAAATAATGGTGGCCACACAAAATATTGACACTTTGGGCCCAATTTGGACATTTTCACTTAGGGGTGTACTGACTTTTGTTGCCAGCGGTTTAGACATTAATTATTTATTTTACAGCTTTTAGAAATTGATTTGTAGCATGCACAAAATACCAAACACAAATGACATTTTACATGTTTCATATTTTGATGTTAGTCCATTTAGTCGATCTCTGCCGGGTAACCGAACGTTCTGGATGGATAACCTCAGCCGCCCTCCCTGACTCTTGCTGCCATCATTTCTGATCCCGGTGAGGATGTAGAAGGTTAAGAAGCTTTCACATTAAAGTGGTCATTATTTACAGCTAACAATACCGATGATCGTCTAGATTTGTTTTCATTTTGTTTCGTTTTTTTTCCTCCTCCGCTAATGAAATTTACTTGGTACAGCGAGAACCACCCTGTAGGATGTCTGCAATATTTCAGGAGGAGTGAAGATTAAATCAAATCTGTGTTTTGCTCATGGAGGACAAAGGAACAGGTTGACTGAAGTGTAACAATCATTTCTTACACTCAAAACGCATTGAACACCCCTCTAAGGATCCCCACCTTCCATGCAAAAGGAAGAAAATGTGTTTATTAAAGTGCTAGTAAACCCAGGAGCCTGCATTCACTATATCTGGTCTCCCCATGAGCCTGAATTCACTATATCTGATCTCCCCAGGACTCTGCATTCACTATATCTGTCTCCCCAGGAGCCTGCATTCACTATATCTGTCTCCCCAGGACTCTGCATTCACTATATCTGGTCTCCCCAGGAGCCTGAATTCACTATATCTGGTCTCCCCAGGAGCCTGCATTCACTATATCTGGTCTCCCCAGGAGCCTGCATTTACTATATCTGGTCTTCCCAGGAGCCTGCATTCACTATATCTGGTCTTCCCAGGAGCCTGCATTCACTATATCTGGTCTTCCCAGGACCCTTCAGTCACTATAGCTGGTCTCCCCGGGAGCCTGCATTCACTATATCTGTCTCCCCAGGAGCCTGCATTCACTATATCTGTCTCCCCAGGAGCCTGCATTCACTATATTTGGTCTTCCCAGGACCCTTCAGTCACTATAGCTGGTCTCCCCGGGAGCCTGCATTCACTATATCTGTCTCCCCAGGAGCCTGCATTCACTATATCTGTCTCCCCAGGAGCCTGCATTCACTATATCTGGTCTCCCCAGGAGCCTGCATTCACTATATCTGGTCTCCCCAGGACTCTGCATTCACTATATCTGGTCTCCCCAGGACTCTGCATTGACTATATCTGGTCTTCCCAGGAGCCTGCATTCACTATATCTGTCTCCCCCCAGGACTCTGCATTCACTATATCTGGTCTCCCCAGGACCCTACAGTGACTATATTTTGTCTTCCCAGGACCCTTCAGTCACTATAGCTGGTCTCCCCGGGAGCCTGCATTCACTATATCTGGTCCCCCCAGTAGCCTGCATTCACTATATCTGGTCTCCCCAGGAACCTGCATTCACTATATCTGGTCTCCCCAGGAGCCTGCATTCACTATATCTGTCTTCCCAGGACCCTGCATTCACTATATCTGGTCTCCCCGGGAGCCTGCATTCTCTATATCTGGTCCCCCCAGGAGCCTGCATTCTCTATATCTGGTCTCCCCAGGAACCTGCATTCACTATATCTGTCTCCCCAGCACCCTACAGTCACTATATTTGGTCTTCCCAGGACCCTACAGTCACTATATTTGGTCTTCCCAGGACCCTACAGTCACTATATCTGGTCTTCCCAGGACCCTACAGTCACTATATCTGGTCTCCCCGGGAGCCTGCATTCACTATATCTGGTCTCCCCGGGAGCCTGCATTCACTATATCTGGTCCCCCCAGAAGCCTGCATTCACTATATCTGGTCTCCCCAGGAGCCTGCATTCACTATATCTGTGTCCCCAGGGCCCTACAGTCACTATATTTGGTCTTCCCAGGACCCTACAGTCACTATATCTGGTCTCCTCGGAAGCCTGCATTCACTATATCTGATCTCCCCAGGAGCCTGCATTCACTATATCTGGTCTCCCACAGTACACAGAACATGGAAATGCATTTATTTTAGTAAATATAAACTGCTAAATACCGTTTCTCTTCAGCAGTATATAGCAGTCTTGTGACTTCTATCAGTGTCTGGTTAAAGCTTGTAGGAGGAGTTTTCATTCTCCTCTGACTGTCCTATGAAGCTGCATGACCCCTGACCCTCTGCCTTGACAGTGCTGATTGGCCTTGTGCTAATCACATGCACTCTCCCAAGCAAAAAAAGAAATAAAATTCTCTAGGAATACACACCAAGCTGAGCATGTGCAGAGTGCCCCCTAAGGCTCTGTTCTATCAGGAGATGGATTGGGGACAGTGGAAGAAGGGAGTGGATCAGAGAAGACAGGATCAAACAGCCTTTTTACATAATGCAGAGGATTAACCCCTTAGGTTCCACAGTGAGCATAACAAGCGTGCTTTACTGCATATACACACTGATTTTACGGTTGTGGGTTTAGTAACAATTTAATATTTTAAAAAACAACATCCATGTTCATGGTTCTCTGCTAATATGTCATTTTCAAGGGAATTTTAATTTAGCAATTTTGATTGATTGCAAATTTTTACTTTTTCGTTTTTATATAACTTACAATTGATATAGAATAGAATTCCCCCCACCTTTAAAATAATCACATTTTGTTTCTTTGCAACCTGAAATGAAGACAGACACCGTTTTAGTTTTCGTTTCTAAATTTATCCAACTAATAACATTAAACTAAAAGATATAAAACTAACATGTCAGAAATAAAAAAAAATAAAAAAAATCGTGTTCATTTACAAATTGAAGCATAGTAAACACAGCTTACTATTCTTCAGTTATGATTGAAAACAGTAAGTGAGTGAGTGTGCTCACCGAGTTCATTTAGTAAAGGAAGGGGTCGGTAAATGACATATTGATTAGCCCCTTCCCCGACTCTCCATCCTGAAACATCCCCGCAGAGTGGTTAGGGTGTGCCCAGGCACACCTGACACGCCCCTTGCACACGCCTATGCATTTCAGATATTTTCAATGGGGTTTAAGTCTGGACTCTGACTAGGCCATGCAAGGACATTCACCTTTTTCTCCTTCAATCACTGTGTGCTCATTGTTGCTGTGTGCTTTGAGTCATTGTCATGTTGGATGGTAAACTTTCTTCCCATTGAAAACTTTCTGGCAGAGGGCAGAAGATTTTCCTCAAGAATTTGAAGGTATTTGGCCCCACCCATTTTTCCTTCTATCCTGACAAGTGCTCCAGTCCCTGCTGCAGAGAAACTCCCCCATAACAGGATATTACCACCCCCATTCTTTACTGTAGGGATGGTAAGCAAAACCAAACACATACGAACAGTGCCGTGCTTGACTATTTCACGCCCTGGGCAAGACTAATGCCAACTCAAAGTCTTGCCTAGGGCTGCATGGGTGACTACAACAGGGTCAGAGAGTGGACGCTAGGCAGCCTCCCCAGCTGTCTTCATGCCCGCCTCCTCCACTTCCCCAGCTGTCTTCAATGCCTGCCTCCTTCACCTCTCCAGCTGTCCTTGTGCCTGCCTCCTTCGCCTCCCCAGCTGTCCTCGTGCCTCCCTCCTCCACCTCCCCAGCTGTCATCATGCCCGCCTCCTTCGGCTTCCCAGCTGTCCTCGTGCCCACCTCCTCCACTTCCCCAGCTGTCCTCGTGCCCGCCTCCTCCACCTCCCCAGCTGTGCTTGTGCCTGCCTCCTTCGCCTCCCCAGCTGTCCTTGTGCCCGCCTCCTCCTCCACCTTCCCAGCTGTCATTGTGCCCACCTCCTTCGGCTCCCCAGCGGTCCTTATGCCTGCCTCCTCCACCTCCCCAGCTGTCATCGTGCCCACCTCCTCCACCTCCCCAGCTGTCTCCGTGCTCGCCTCCCCAGCTGTCATTGTGCCCACCTCCTCCACCTCCCCAGCTGTCATCATGCCCGCCTCCTTCGGCTTCCCAGCTGTCCTCGTGCTGGCCACCTCCCCCGCTGTCTTCGTACCCACCTCCTCCACTTCCCCAGCTGTCCTCGTGCCCGCCTCCTCCACCTCCCCAGCTGTGCTTGTGCCTGCCTCCTTCGCCTCCCCAGCTGTCCTTGTGCCCGCCTCCTCCTCCACCTTCCCAGCTGTCATTGTGCCCACCTCCTTCGGCTCCCCAGCTGTCCTCGTGCCTGCCTCCTCCACCTCCCCAGCTGTCCTCGTGCCTGCCTCCTCCACCTCCCCAGCTGTCATCGTGCCCGCCTCCTCCATCTCCCCAGATGTCTCCGTGCCCGCCTCCCCAGCTGTCATTGTGCCCACCTCCTCCACCTCCCCAGCTGTCCTCATGCCCGCCTCCTCCACCTCCCCAGCTGTCTCCGTGCCGCCTCCTCCGCCTCCCCAGCTGTCATCGTGCCCACCTCCTCCACCTCCCCAGCTGTCCTCATGCCCACCTCCTCCACCTCCCCAGCTGTCCCCGTGCCTGCCTCCTCCACCTCCTCCGCCTCCCCAACTGTCATTGTGCCAGCCTCCTCCCCAGCTGTCTTCATGTCCGCCTCCTCCACCTCCCCAGCTGTCATCGTGCCTGCCTCCTTCACCTCCCCAGCTGTCTTCATGCCTGCCTCCTCCACCTCCCAGCTGCCCTCGTGCTCACCTCCTCCACCTTCCCAGCTTTCCTCATGCTCACCTCCTCCACCTCCCAGCTTTCCTCATGCTCACCTCCTCCACCTTCCCAGCTTTCCTCGTGCTCGCCTCCTCCACCTCCCCAGCTGTCCTTGTGCATGCCTCCTCCACCTCCCTAGCTGTCTTCATGCCTGCTTCCTCCACCTCCCCAGCTGTCATTGTGCCCGCCTCCTCCACCTCCCCAGCTGTCTTCATGCCCAGCTCCTCCACCTCCCCAGCTGCCCTTGTGCCCACCTCCTCCACCTCCCCAGCTGTCCTTGTGCACGCCTCCTTCACCTCCCCAGCTGAGGGGATGGGGAGAAGAAGATATGTGCTAGGAGGGGGGATTTGGAGGGCATTTGTACTGGGGGGAGAAGATGTGTACTAGGAGGAGGTAGAGGATTTGTGCTAGCACAGGTGAATTTTTTTTTGGGGGGGGGGGTTTGGGGGATGGGGGTCAAAGATTTGTGCTAAGAGGCAGGGTTTTAACAGGGAGGGTTTAACAGGGGACATTTTTGCTGGGAGGGGGGGATTTAAATGGGGGGGTATGTGTACTAGGAGGGGACATTTTGGGGGTAAAGTATTTGTGCTAGGGGGTGGATTTTTGGAGAGGGGGATTTGGGGGATGGGGGGGCAAAGATTTGCACTGAGAGGAGAGATTTCAGCATGGGGGGATTTGTGTGTAATTTGTGCTTGAAGGGGGGATTTAGAGTGGGGGGGGGAGAAGATTTGGAGGGATGCTAAGAGTGGTGATTTTGGGGGATCTGTGTTGAGAGGGGGAATGGGGAGAAGAAGATTTGTGCTAGGAGGGGGGATTTTGGAGGAATTTGTGCAGGGAGGGAAGATTTGAAGTGAAAGGGGAGAACATGTGTACTAGGAGGGGAAATTTGGGGTATAAAGGATTTTTGCTAGGATGGGGGAGAGGGGCAAAGATTTGTACTTAGCGGGGGCATTTCAGCAGGGGGGAGGATTTGGAGATAATTTTTGCTGGGAGCGGGGATTTGAAGTGGGGGGAGAAGATGTGTACTAGGAGGGCAAATTTTGGGGGGGGGGGGTGCTAAGAGTGGTTATTTAGGGGGATTTGTGTTGGGAGGGGGGATAGGGAGAAGAGGATTTGTGCTAGGAGGGGGTAATTTGTGCTGGGAGGGGGATTTAAAATGGGGGGGGGGAGAAGATGTGTGCTAGGAGGGAAGATTTTGGGGGTAGAGATTTTGTGCTAAGAGGGGTGAATTTCTTGGGGTTTTTTGGGGGGGGTGGGGGGGAACGATCTGTACTGAGAGGGGAGATTTCAGCAGAGCGTGGGGCAAAAAACTTTCTGACTTTAGAACCACTTTGAGTTTTGCTGATTGCAGAGCTATAAATCTGAATCAGACCTCTGCAGAGAGATCACTGCTTCCCCAGAGAGAGCAAGTCTCCTTCTGTGGAGCCTATTTCTATAAGACCTTGCATATATTTTATTTTGTTGCACCTGGAATGTTTTTAGCTGATTTAAACTGAAAAAATAAAAATAAAAACTTGGCCGATGCCCAATGGGGTCCATGGAGGGTCTGGGAGGGAAGAGCGCCCAATTCATACAATCAGCCCCTGTGAGCTGTAAGGAAGTCTATGTCCAGCAGAAGACTCCTGAATCCCGTAGACTCCGCCCTCGTGGCTCACACTGGAGCTCTCCAGCACTTCATCCTGAATAGACGCTCACATCAGCCAGCGCAGGAGAAAGAAAGTGAGAGAGAAAAGCGAGCAGATCCTGGAAATGGAGGGCAACACCAAAAACTCCTACCAGCACCAATCCCCCGTGATCAATATGCAGCCGGAACCGGTCGCCCGCCTTCCCCAGCACAAGGATTACCTGATATGGTCCATCTGCAGCATGATCTGTTGCTTTTTTCCAACTGGGATTGCTGCCTTGATCTTCTCAGTCAAGGTAAATGTTATTATTATTTTTTATTGTTATTTTTTTTAGTATTATTAATATATTTTGTATTATTATTATTATATATTTTGTTTTATTATTTTTATTTTTTATTGTTATTATTAATATTATTATTATTATTATTAATAATATCATTATCATTATTATTTATTAATAATAGATCTTCTGCTGAATTATATGTTGCCTCCAATTTCGGTGACCATGTCGGCTTTCTGAATACACAGCAGATATTTTAGAAATAAATGTATGCTTATACTTAAAGATAGCCGAGAAGAAATATTGCTTTCATAGGCGTGTGCACAGGGTGTGCCAGGTGTGTCTAGGCACACCCTAATCACCCTGTGGCATGGATTCCCTCTGTTTAGATCCCTGATATTTCACCAAAACCCCATCTGCAGCATGATCTGTTGCTTTTTTCCAATTGGGATCGCTGTTTTGATCTTCTCCGTCAAGGTAAATGTTATTATCATTTTTTTATTGTTATTATTATTTATTATTATTATTATTATTATTATATATTTTATTATAATTTTTTTATTATTATTATTATATATTTTATTATATTTTTTTATTATTATTATTATTTTTATATATTTTATTATAATTTTTTTATTATTATTATTATATTTTTATTAGTATTTTTTATTATTATTATATTTTTATTAGTATTTTTTATTATTATTATATATTTTATTATTATTCTTTTAATTATTATTATTATTTTTTATTATTATTATTATTTTTATTACTATTATATTTTTATTAGTATTTTTATTATTATGTTTTTTATTATTATTATAATTCTTTTTTTTTTCCATAATAATTTTTATTAGAAATTTTCACGAAAGTAAACAATCCTCATATAGACATTGTACATGCAAGCTGTAGAGGACTATACAATTTTTCTCTGATCTATACAGAATGAACAAAAATTGACATATTCATTTGTGAGATGGAACTAGTCCCACTGCTCTGGGGCTTCTGGATTATTCATTTTTATAATTATTGTTATTTTTCATTTTTATTATTATTATTTTTTTTATATTTTTATTATTTATTTTTATTATTTATTTTTATTATTATTTTTTATTATTATTATTAAATGTATTATTATTATTATTATTATTATTAAATGTATTATTATTATTATTATTATTATTTATTATTACTATCATTAATATCATTATTATTATTATTTATTAATAATAGATCTTTTGCTGTATTATCTGCTGCCTCCAATTTTAGTGACCGTGTCGGCTAGCTGAATACATAGCAGACATTTTAAGAACAAATGTATGCCTAGAATGACAGATATCCGAGAAGAAATATTGCTTTCATAGGCGTCTGGGCACACCTTAATGACCCTGTGTGGCACCGATTCCCTCTGTTTAGACCCCTGATATTTCACCAAAGCCCCCTAATGGGGATCCTAAAAAAAAAAAAAAAATGAAAAATCATAAAAAAAAGAAAAATAAAAGTGTAAAAAATAAAATAATGAAAATAAAAACTACTGACACCAATCTCTGCCTTAATGACACCGCCCACTGCTCTACTGACACCAGTCTCTGCCTTAATGACATCATCCACTGTTATACTGACACCAATCTGTGCCTTAATGACATCATCCTCTGCTCTACTGACACCAATCTCTGCCCTAATGACACCGCCCCCTGCTCTACTGACACCAATCTCTGCCCTAATGAGACCGCCCCCTGCTCTACTGACACCAATCTCTGCCCTAATGAGACCGCCCCCTGCTCTACTGACACCAATCTCTGCCTTAATGACACCATCCTCTGCCCTACTGGATAATTATACCAATCATCAACCATAATTTTATAATTGCCCACCAAATATTGACTACTTCCCCCTTTACTGCCAAAAAGAGCCCCTTTTCCCACCAAAACAGCCCTAACCCATTGAGCCGTGGAATCTACTAGACCTCTGAAGGTAAACTGTAGTATATCTGGCACCAAGCCGCCAGTAGCAGATCCTTTAAATCCTGTAAGTTGTGAGGTGGGGCTTTCATGGATCAGACTGTTTTTTTCCCCCAACACATCCCACAGATGCTCAATGGACTGAGATCTGGAGAATTTGGAGGCCAAACCAACACCTTGAACTTGTTGTTGTGTTCCTCAAACCATTCTTGAACCATTTTTGCAGTGTGGCAGGGCGCATTATCTTCCTGAAAGAGGCCACTGCCATCAGGGAATACTGATAACTACATTACTTACCTGGACTGGGGGACCACAATGTCTTCTTTCTCCTGGGCACATCTGCACAGTAGAATCTTATAGGCTAGAAAGAACATTTTGTCCTTAGGTGCCCAGATACCTGCAGTCCTCGGGTGTGGTAAGGGACATTGGAGTGTAAGCTCTTCTGGTGCAGAGACTGATGTGACCGGCTCAGTGTTCTCTATACAGCACTGTGGTATATGTCAGAGCTATATAAATGTATAATAATAGTGTGTGACTGTGGGGGAGGGGACATTAGAGCAGTGGTGGCCTGTCCATAGGGGGCGCATGGGCACCGCCCCCCCACCCAGAAGTCATAAAAAAATGTAAAAAATAAAAAATTGTTTTTTTAAAAGGTCCCTTTAAAAAAAAAAATTGTTTTTAAAAGTTCTTTAAGTGCATTGTGTTTGGGCGCCGGACACAGTACACTATGGGAAGCGCCATGGGATATCAGACGAGGCGCTTTATTTGCAGGCTTTTGACCTGCTTTGCGGCACAATCCAAAGCACTGAGCAGCTTCTGCCCAAAGGATTACGATGGTCGGGAGCTTTGTTGTTCAAGTGAAGAGGTTACTTCCGGTTCCCTGTGGAACATTGGCAGCTCCGTGGAACACACGGCCTAAGGTAAGTAACTGAGGCTCAGGGCTCCAACTGATGGGGCACAGTGAGGCTACATTAGATGGGGCACAGTGAGGCTGCATTAGATGGGGCACAGTGAGGCTGCATTAGATGGGGCACAGTGAGGCTGCATTCGATTGGGAAAAGTGAGGCTGCAATAGACGGGGCACAGTGAGGCTGCATTTGATGGTCACAGTGACTGCATAAGATGGGCACAGTGGCTGCATATGATGGGCACAGTAGCTGTATTTGATGGGGCACAGTGGCAGCATTTGATGGCACTGTGGGAGCATTTGATATGGCACAGTGGCTGCGTTTGATGGGCACAGTGGCTGCATTTGATGGGGCACCGTGGCTACATTTGACAGGGCACAGTGAGGCTGCATTAGATGGGACACAGTGGCTGCATTTGATGGGGCACATTGAGGCTGCATTAGATGCGGCACAGTGAGGCTGCATATGATGGGGTACAGTGGCTGCATTAGATGCTGCACAGTGGCTGCATTTGATGGGGCACAGTGGCTGCATAAGATGGGCACAATGGCTGCATAAGATGGGCACAGTAGCTGTATTTTATGGGGCACAGTGGCAGCATTTGATGGCACAGTGGCAGCATTTGATGGGCACAGTGGCAGCGTTTGATGGGCACAGTGGCTGCATTTGATGGCACAGTGAGGCTGCAATTGATGGAGTTTTTGTCCATGAATTTTTCAGTTTGTTTGCGCCCCCCCCAGCCCCCAAAAAAATGTTTGAGCCACTGCATTAGAGTGTAAGCTCCTCTGGTGCAGAGACTAATGTGACTGGCTCAGTGTTCTCTGTACGGCACTGTGGTGTATGTCAAGAGCTATATAAATGTATAATAATAATATTGTGTGACTTGGGGGGGGGGGGCATTAGAGTGTAAGCTCTTCAGGTGCAGAGACTGCTATGCTGAACTCTTTTTATAGAATGTTTTCTAAACAAACCCAACAGACGGATATTTATATCACAGTGAGTCGGGTTACTTCGGCTGGCACACCATGCTCACCTCTCTGCCCCCCCCCCCCGCACACAGATCTCTTGGGAAAAGTCTAAAAAAAGAATATAAACACTACCCAGGGCTTAGAGCCGCACCCCACCCTTTCCTATCAGATCCGGTTGGTTGGTTTTAACTAAGAATTTTTTTTTTGTTGTTGTTGTTTTTACATTCTGCTTAAAAATTTGTAAATCGGTACTGCTTGGACCATGAAGAAGGGGACATACCCCGAAAGCTTGTCCTGAAAAATTGTATGTTAGTGCAAATAAAAAAAGTATCACGGACAATACTTAATTTTCTCTATCAGATCCGCAAAGTCAAAGCTGAACTGAGGGTACCAGTAAAAGTACATCAATTAACCACTTCAAGCCCACCACCTGTACACTTCTTATGGACAGAAGCAATTGTTACAATTCCCATATCCCTATTTATTCTGAAATAACTTTGTTATTTATTATGATACATAAAAAAAAAAAAATTATAATTATAATAATAATTACAATGCGACTGTGCCGAACACTGTGAGATCCCTGCTCGGCGCTCACTCTGTATTAATGGGCGGGCAGTTCTCCTGTCCTGGCTCTGGCTGCCTGTTGTCTCTGACTGGCCATGAATAGGATGGGCGCGCTGCACACTACAGGTAAGGCTGAGCTGCAGGAGGAGGTCAGCTGTAGTCTGATGTGGAAAAGTCAGTGTAGGTCAGTGCCAGGTAGGTCAGTGTGTGTCAGGTAGGTCAGTGTGTGTCAGACAGGTCAGTGTAATATTCAGGTAGGTCAGCGTGTGTCTTGTAGTTCAGTGTAACGGTAAGGTAGGTCAGTGTGGGTCAGGTAGGTCAGTGTAATGGTCAGTGTGTGTCAGGTAGGTTAGTTTAATGGTCAGCATTGATGGGCACTGGTGAGCCAGGCAGCAACCAGCAAGTGAGCCTAAACCACCCCCCCCCCCCCCCCGGGCTTGGACTTCGCACTGAAACCGCTGTTTTTTTCCACTTAGCAACGCCCCTGCCCCACGCTGTTTTTTTTGGCCGATTTTTCATCTATATTGCCGGGATCCAACAATACATTACAGCAAGTTTTTTCATCTATATTGCCGGGATCCAACAATACATTACAGCATTTTCCTTTAGAAATGTCATTTTGCCGTGGCACTGTTGTGCACATCACACAGATGCGCCACTTTACAGGCAGACTAAGGGGACACCCCAGGCACGATATTTAAAGGAATATTTCATTGTTATTGTTTAACTTTAAGCATTATTAAATCACTGCTCCTGAAATGACGATCGTTTTAAAAACTTTGCATTGATACATGTCCCCTGGGGCAGGTTCGTGTCCCACAGACTTTAATAGGGTTCACATGTTCGCACAAGTTTTTTCCCCGTCGCATGTTCTGGTGCGAACCGAACTGGGGGGGGGGGGGTGTTCGGCCCATCCCTATTCAGGACCTACAGGTTGACCGAGCCTCGAGACATTTTTGTAGCCCATTTTCCAAGTTCCAAGCAGGACCAAGTTCCTTCTGAGACCTGAGATCCACTTCAAGATTGTGGATGACTGATGACACTTCTCATGTGGCCCTATCAATTCCTCCGATTGCAGGACCCACAGCTTGGCTGGAGACATTTTTGTAGCCCATTTGCCATCCCAACAGAAAGCCTTGAAGGACCAAGTTCCTTCCGAGACCTGAGATCCACCTGCATATTTTAAGAGTTCAGTAACAGATGGTTAAGGCTCCCTCCCAACAGTTGGACCAAAACCTCCCAACAGTTGGACAAAAACGAGGATTTTTACAGGTCAGTTTGGAAAAACAAGTCAAAAGCCAACACTATCATCGGAAACTGGAGACTACTGTCTACCATTTGGAGGTCCAGGAACTTTCGATAACCCTTATCTAAGAAAGAGAACTTAAGTTGGCCATACACTAGTGGAATTGTGAACAAATGTTTGCATGCATATTCGTATGAAATACTTTAATATATATGAGGACTTGAGGAATTCCGGTCAAAAGTAATTAAAATTTTCAATGGCGTTTAACATTAATCGAAAACGAATGTCGATTTGACCCCACTAATGATTAAAAAAAAATGAGCAAATGTTGAAATTAAAAATTTGAATAAAATTCTACTGTTGTGTGGTCAGCTTAATTCTTCAGATGCCAGCTGAACTTTCTAACAAAGGATAGAAAATGGAATTCGGCGTCCATCATCTTGTCCCCTTCTCTTCCTTTTCCCTTTCCCCCAGTGTGGTCAGTGGAGGTCATCATCTTCCACTGAGTCATGTGTTTCCTAATTTGGCGGTATTTGTGTGAAAGGGTCTATTTAGATAATATTGTGCTTTATCGGTTTGGCTTGTTGCCTCTCAGCTGGAGATGCGCTCGCCCTTCCCCCAGCACCTTGTTGATATTGGCCCGGACGTATTATACTTGGCTTTCTTGTGACATTTACTGTTGGCCAGGACTTACTTCAACTATTCCAATCATCTGTTAAAGGCCTCTCTCCCCCCAACCCCAGGAGCAGTTTGTCATCCTTGTCCTGGGTGCTGGATGACCTGGTCCTGGGTGTTAGATGACATGGTCCTGGGTGCTAGACGACCTGGTCCTCTGTGTTAGATTACCTGGTCCTCTGTGTTAGATTACCTGGTCCTCGGTGTTAGACGACCTGGTCCTCGGTGTTGGATGACATGGTCCTGGGTGCTGGATGACATGGTCCTGGGTGCTGGATGACATGGTCCTGGGTGCTGGATGACCTGGCGCTAGGTGACCTGGTCCAGAGGACCTGGTCATGGGTGCTAGATGACCTGGTCCTCGGTGTTAGATGACATGGTCCTGGGTGCTAGATGACTTGGTCCTGGGTGCTGGATGACCTGGTCCTGGGTGCTGGATGACCTGGTGCTAGGTGACCTGGTCATGGGTGCTAGATGACCTGGTCCTGGATGCTAAATGACCTGGTCCTGGGTGCTGGATGACCTGGTCCTGGGTGCTAGATGACTTGGTCCTTGGTGCTAAATGACCTGGTCCTGGGTGCTAGATGACGTGATCCTGGGTGCTGGATGACCTGGTCCTGGATGCTAGATGACCTGGTCCTGGATGCTAGATGACCTGGTCCTGGGTACTAGATGACCTGGTACTGGGTACTAGATGACCTGGTCTCCAGTGACCAGGAGTTAGGAGTTGTTTTTTGGAGTTTTTTTGGGGAGGAGAGGATGTGTGCTAGGAGGGAGGGTGGGGGGAGATTTGTATTTTGAGGGGGTATTTAGGGGTATTTTTGTGCTGGGGGGATTTATTATGAGATGGTGGATTTGGTGGGTGGAGGGGAGGTTGAGGATTAATGTTAGGATTGGGGATTTTTGCTGGGAGGTGGGATGGGGAGAGGGGTCATTTGTGCTAAGAGGGGGGATTTTTGATATATAGTCTCCTCCCCCCAGTGATTACTCAGGCTGTACATTGTAACTTTGTAGCAAGTCATAAGGTGAGAGGCTGCAGCAGGGGCAGATCTGTGTCAGAAATTTGTGAACACCATCTACTTGTCAGTCCAGGAAGTAGATATGTATTGAGTGCAGTATGATGACTGAACAAATATGGCGCCATCCTTGTGGAGAGAAAAGCAGATGAGGCCATTGTCTTGGGGGGGGGTCCAGTGACTCTGAAGAAACTGCCTTTGCAGTCAGCCCCCCCCCCCCCACTCCAAAACTTAAACTCTAATTTTCGTCAGGGGTAGCATTAAAAATCGCTTATACTTACTTTATTCCTCGCTCCCGCAGGCTTCCTCCTCTCCCGGCAGCTGGTTCCCAGAGCCCCTCCCCTCTGGCATTCTGTCTGGTGGTCGCACTCCAACACCATGGTGTGCAATGCAGAACCATCAGTCCTGCACTGTAAATAATTGCGCCAAAGCCCCGTCCACAACTGGGGGAAAGTAGAGGGCGCCATCTGCTGGAAGAGCAGGGAATAAGGAGAACAAAATGAGCCTTGCAGTGCGGGGGAGGGGAGTTGACCATTCACACAGAGTTTGTAGCAGCTTTAAGGGTCTCAAAAAGACGCAAAGAAGTAAAAATTTCCACAACTTTCCGCCCGCGGAATTCCACAAATATCCTTCTGCAGAGAAAAGAAATTCCTGGGATCATCGCGGGGACATGTGGAACCATTCAGGGCCCGGAGACCACCGAAGGTCTACCATACGTGGTCGAGAAAGAATGGCGGCCTTGTTCAGCGCTGAGGAACGGTGGAAAAATGTCAGCCGCGTCCTCCCGTCATCCGTGTTTTTGCAGAATTTTATGAGTCGCTGGTTAGAAGGTTCTGTGCAATCTTTGTCCTCAGACAGAACAAGTGCCCGGCCAGCGGGCATTTCCAGGGTCCAAGGAGACAAGTTCTCTTTGTATGCGAGAGACACTCATACAATCTATAAAGATACGGGGGAGACATTTCCAAAATACCCACAGAAATATCTACAGAGATATCTACAGAAATATCTACAGAGATATATCTACAGAGATATATCTACAGAGATATCTACAGAAATATCTACAGGGATATCTACAGAGACATCTACGGAAATATCTACAGAGATATCTACAGAGATATATCTACAGAAATATCTACAGAGATATATCTACAGAGATATCTACAGAAATATCTACAGAGATATCTACAGAGACATCTACGGAAATATCTACAGAGATATCTACAGAGATATATCTACAGAAATATCTACAAAAATATCTACAGAAATATATCTACAGAGATATTTACAGAGATATCTACAGAAATATCTACAGAAATATCTACAGAAATATATCTACAGAGATATCTACAGAAATATATCTACAGAGATATCTACAGAAATATCTACAGAGATATAAACAGAGATATATCTACAGAAATATATCTACAGAAATATATCTACAGAAATATATCTACAGAAATATATCTACAGAAATATCTACAGAGATATAAACAGAGATATATCTACAGAGATATCTACAGAAATATATCTACAGAGACATCTACAGAGATATCTAAAGAAATATCTACAGGGATATCTACAGAGAAATATCTACAGAAATATCTACAGAGATATCTAAAGAAATATCTACAGGGATATCTACAGAGAAATATCTACAGAAATATCTACAGAGATATCTACAGAAATATCTACAGAGATATTTACAGAAATATATCTACAGAGAAATATCTACAGAAATATCTACAGAGATATTTACAGAGATATCTACAGAGATATCTACAGAAATATATCTACAGAGAAATATCTACAGAAATATCTACAGAGATATCTACAGAAATATCTACAGAGATATTTAAAGAGATATCTACAGAGATAGCTACAGAAATATCTACAGAAATGTCTACAGAGATATCTACAGAAATATCTACAGAGATATTTAAAGAGATATCTACAGAGATAGCTACAGAAATATCTACAGAAATGTCTACAGAGATATCTACAGAGATATCTACAGAGAAATGTCTACAGAAATATCTACAGAAATATCTACAGAGATATCTACAGAGATATTTACAGAGATATCTACAGAAATATCTACAGAAATATCTACAGAAATATCTACAGAGATATTTAAAGAGATATCTACAGAGAAATATCTACAGAAATATCTACAGAGATATCTACAGAGCGCAGATCCAGTCATATTTTTGTAGCACTGACCCTCAAGGAGCCGCTGATTTAATTGGGCTTACCGTTACCTGCGTGACCTCGTGTGCGTCTAGAGGTTTCCCGTGGTAGAGATGGCCCAAGAACTGTAGAGACTGACGCCAGATCCGCTTAAGGGATTTTTATTTGCAATAAGGAATAAACAAACACAATCTCTCAATGTAGGGTTAGAGGGTTTAGGTAGAAAGTCCAGGTACTCTTGGCACTAATTCAAATAGAAAAAATGAGTCTCTCACACTAGGAACTCCAGAGAATATCCATTCACAGCTGTAGACAACTCAAAGAACCCCTCGTACGGTACGGTCCGGCAATACCATATGAGACCAGATTCGCTTGGGGTCCTTCAGCTTAGCCTCCAGGCTCCTGCCAAGAAGCCAACCTTTGCGTGGCCTTTTCCCGAAGAGTCCTCCCCTTGGATGCTTCTACGGTTGCTGGGCCTCTCCACAAACCGAGACGGCACCGGACCACCTCCGAATCCTTCTTTCAGTTACTTTGCCTCGGGCCAGCCAGCCGGGAGACTTGGAGTCGGGTGGATCCGCACCCCAGGCCATGAGAGCCCTGGGAGCTGGTCAGGAGGACCAGGATCAAACAGCCAGAAGGCACTTCTAGACCGGAACACCCCGAAGCACGTGACATCAACACCTTAAGTACCCTCTCCCAGAATGCACAGCAAGAGTGACACTCCCACTGAGCTGGTTCCGAGAGAGAACTGGCACTTAATGCACCCAACTGGACTGCGCTCTAGCACCTGCCAGGGATGACAGCGCCACCTATGGACAAGCAGAACACAATGCAATCCAGCCAGACTGGTACCGAGGCCAAAATTTAGAGGAATTAAACCCAAAACCAAACTGGGGTTCCAGGAATATTAAATGCCAAAAAACACATAGTGCATGCTCTTCAGGAGCCGGCGCTACATTTTATTTTATTTATAATGTTATTTATTTAATTGTATTTTATATATATATATATATATATATATATATTTTTTTATTTTTTTTATTTTTTTTACTATTTTTTTTTTTATGAATTTTTTTATTTTATTTGACTTTATCATTTCAAAGCTGTCCTTGAGTTCCAGTCAGTGACTTTGCCTAGACTGAGATGATGTCACCAAGTTTGCTGCATTTCCTCCCCCCGCCCAGTGATCACTCAGACTGTACACTGTAACCTTGTCTCATTTCCTCAGTAAACCCCCCCCCCCCCCCACGAGTGATCAGACTGTACATTATAACTTTGTAGTAAATCACAAGTTGAGAGGCTGCAGCAGGTGCTGATCTGTGTCAGACGTTTGTGAACTCAGTTCCCTGTGTCATCTCCAAACTGGCAACTTAGTTCGGTAAGTTTATGTCAGACAGCCAGAGCTATATAAATGTACAATAATAATAGTGTGTGTGACTGTGGGGGAGGGGACATTAGAGTGTAAGCTCCTCTGGTACAGAGACTGATGTGACTGGCTCGGTGTTCTCCATACAACGCTGCGGTGTATGTCAGAGCTATAGAAATGTACAATAATAATAGTGAGTGACTGTGGGAAGACATTGGAGTGTAAGCTCCTCTGGTACAGAGACTGATGTGACTGTGGGGGAGGGGACATTAGAGTGTAAGCTCCTCTGGTACAGAGACTGATGTGACTGTGGGGGAGGGGACATTAGAGTGTAAGCTCTTCTGGTACAGAGACTGATTTGACTGTGGGGGAGGGGACATTAGAGTGTAAGCTCTTCTGGTACAGAGACTGATGTGACTGTGGGGGAGGGGCCATTAGAGTGTAAGCTCCTCTGGTACAGAGACTGATGTGACTGTGGGGGAGGGGACATTAGAGTGTAAGCTCTTCTGGTACAGAGACTGATGTGACTGTGGGGGAGGGGACATTCGAGTGTAAGCTCCTCTGGTACAGAGACTGATGTGACTGGGGGGGAGGGGACATTAGAGTGTAAGCTCTTCTGGTACAGAGACTGATGTGACTGTGGGGGAGGGGACATTAGAGTGTAAGCTCCTCTGGTACAGAGACTGATGTGACTGTGGGGGGGGGGGGGGGACATTAGAGTGTAAGCTCTTCTGGTACAGAGACTGATGTGACTGTGGGGGAGGGGACATTAGAGTGTAAGCTCCTCTGGTACAGAGACTGATGTGACTGTGGGGGAGGGGACATTAGAGTGTAAGTTCCTCTGGTACAGAGACTGATGTGACTGTGGGGGAGGGGACATTAGAGTGTAAGCTCCTCTGGTACAGAGACTGATGTGACTGGGGGGGAGGGGACATTAGAGTGTAAGCTCCTCTGGCACAGAGACTGATGTGACTGGGGGGGAGGGGACATTAGAGTGTAAGCTCCTCTGGTGCAAAGACTGATATGATTGGCTCAGTGTTTTCTGTACAGCGCTGCGGTATATGTCAGAGCTATATAAATGTATAATAATTTTATTTTATTTTTTTTGCCTCTTTCAGACACGAGACGCCATCTACCTACAAAATGACACCGTGGCATCAAAATATTCCCGCACCACCTACCAGCTGAATATCGCCTCATCGGTGATCGGCATCGTTATTTATATTGCTATCTTTGTCCTCTACTTTGTCATCGGAATGCATATGTATAATAAAGGAATGCAGTGAAGGAGCGGCGGGACGTCCGGGGGAAGACGACTATGAGATATACATAAGCAGTATATAAATATATATATTCACACCATGAAGAAGGAAACATATTCATACCACACAGCCGAGGGGTTGGGGGTGGTTGGGGGGGAATGTAAATAAAACAAATTAAAAAGTTAAATTGTGCGTTTATTGTGATGAAACCAACTCCAGGAGATTTTATTGGGTGACTCCATTCAAACAGGTAAAGGCGTAGTTTTAACCATTACATTTTTTATAAATGAAGGTGCTGGATATCAAAAGACATAACTCCCCCCCCCCCCCATTTTGGTTACATTCAAACTCCATGCAGATGGTGTGAAGAAGGATCCCTCAGGTATTGGTTTATGCTCATCCAAAAGCAATAGACACGAAGACATGGGTTCTTGCTTGAAAAAGGTTCCCTTGATCCACACTGATCCGTAAGCAGGAGAAAGCTGCCATGCCACCTTGGCTGCTTGGCTCCAACCCATTGAGTCTAATGAACAGGGAGCGGGCAACACACTAGCTAACAGTCAGATAGGAAGGCCCGATATGGACGTTGGTAGACTTGAGAAAGGGGAACATACCCTGAAACACGTCATCTGGGCTACCTGTGAGTGGATGCACCTGCCTTGAAGAGCTTGCCTTTTCATTTGCAGCTACCCCGGTTAGATCCTGAACATCCTCCAGATGCTGCTTAGCCTCAGCTCATTGTGTCTAATGAGCAGGGGATAGCCAATGTACTAGCTAACAGCCAGTGGGAAGCCTGATTAGGACACAGGTAGACCTGAGAAAGGGGGACATGCCCCCGAAATGTGTTATCTGGGCTACCTGTGCATGGATGCACCAGCCTTGGAAAGCTTGCCTTTTTATTTGTGGCCACCTCTGTTGGATCGTGAACATCCTTTGGATGCTGCTTAGCCTCAGCCCTTTGAGTCTAATGACCAGGGAATGGCCAACAAACTAGTTAACAGCCAGATGGGAAGCCCGATATGGACCTCGGTAGACTTCAGAAAGGGGGACATGCCCCTGAAATGGGTCATCTGGGCTACCTGTGCATGGATGCATCAGCCTTGGAGTGCTTGCTTATTTATTTGTGACCACTTCTGTTAGATCCTAAACATCCTCCGGATGTTGCTACATTGAGTCTAATGAACAGAAAACGACCAACACACTAGCTAACAGCCAGATGGGAAGCCAGATATGGCCCTTGGTAGACCTAAGAAAGGGGGTTTTGCCCCCAAAATGTTTCATCTGGGCTCTACCTGTGCATTAATGCATCACCCTTGGAGTGCTTTCCTTTTTATTTGTGACCACCTCTGTTAGATCCTAAACATCCTCTGGATGCTGCTTAGCCCCAGCCCATTGAGTCTATTGAACTGGGAAACAGCCAATGCACTAGCTAACAGCCAGACAGGAAGCCCGATATGGACCTCGGTTGACTTGAGAAAGAGGGACATGCCTCTGAAACACGCCATCTGGGCTTCCTGTGAGTGGAAACGGCCAACACACTAGCTAACAGCCAGATGGAAAGCCAGATATGGCCCGTGGTAGACCTAAGGAAGGGGGGTCTCCCCGAAACATGTCATCTGGGCTCTACCTGTGCATTAATGCACCTGCCTTGAAGAGTTTGCCTTTTTATTTGTGACCACCTCTGTTAGATCCTAAACATCCTCTGGATGCTGCTTAGCCCCAGCAAATTGAGTCTAGTGAACAGGAAATGGTCAACGCACTAGCTAACAGCCAGAGAGGAAGCGCAACATTGACCAAAGTAGATTGAGAAAGGGGGACATGCCCCTGAAACACGTCATCTGGGCTTCCTGTGAGTGGGTCCACCTGCCTTGGAGTGCTTGCCTTTTTTTTTGTGGCCACCTCTGTTAGATCTTAAACATCCTCTGGATGCTGCTTAGCCCCAGCCCATTGAGTCTAATGAACAGGAAACGGCCAACACACTAGCTAACAGTCAGATAGGAAGCGCAATATTGACCAAAGTAGTTTGAGAAAGGGGGACATGCCCCTGAAATGTGTCATTGGGGATACCTGTGCATGGATTTTTTTTGTAGCCACCTGTGTTAGATCTTGAACATCCTCTGGATGATGCTTAGCCCCAGCCAGTTGCACCTAATAAACAGGAAATGGCCACTGCACTAGTTAACAGCCAGCGGGAAGCCTGATATGGACACGGTAGACTAAAAAAAGGGGGACAGGCCCCCGAAATGCATTATCTAGGCTACCTGTGCATGATAGCACCTGCCTTGATGAGCTTGCCTTTTCATTTCAGAAAGGGGGACAGGCCCCCAAAATGCATTATCTGGGCTACCTGTGCATGGACGCACCTGCCTTAAAGAGCTTGCCTTTTCATTTGTGGCTGCCCATGTTAGATCCTGAACATCCTCAGGATGCTGCTTAGCTCCAGCCAGTTGCGTCTAATGAACAGGAAATGGCCAATGCACTAGCTAACAGCCAGGTGGGTGTAGTGTGCTCTATTGTCCATGGGGACAGGGGGAGCGATGGCAGAGTCCCACAGCTCACTGTCGGCTGGCTGGCTGTACGGGAAGGAATGATAGTTGGACACCACCACAAGCGCTCGCAGTATTGTGAGCGGTCCGCACACTCTCAGCCCTGCATTGCTGGGATGAGAAAGACATCTAGCGGCCGGCCAGCTGACAAGACGCCATGGGAGGAGGTTGGATCCAAGGGCAGTTATCACAGACGAATAAGGCATGCTCTAAGAGCAAGCTGCAGCCACACACAGGTAGCTAGGTGACATGTTTCTGGGCAATGACCCTCTTTCTCAAGTCTACCAGTTTCCATATCAGGCTTCCCATGGGCTGTTAGCCAGTGCATTGGCTGCTCCCTGGTCATTAGGCAAAATGAGTTGGGGCTAAGCAGCCAAGGTTCCTGCTTTCTTCAGTTTAGACCAGGTCTTAGTGTCTATTCCTTTGGATGAGCAGGTGATATATGAAGGCCATATCTCCCCAGCTGGCATGTGAGACAACTTTTCTATTTTTCTCTAAAGTGATTTACTGTGCCAGATCCTTGTGCTACTTCCCCCCAGCCCCCTTTTGTCTTTTACTATTGCTTTGATATATGCTGACTTCTAGTGTCAGCTTTGGGCTACTACAACATGTTTACTCAAGTGACTTGGTATCTTCCTCTGTCCTCCCCTGTGGTTTAGTGCTAGTTAGTTTAGTCCTAGCGTGTCCATTGTCTTTTTTTTTTTTTTTTTGGAGTGCAGAATGAACTGCAATCCTGTGATCCACAGGAAAAGTACAGCCAAGCAAGCTTTTGGCTGTACTTCTCCTTTCATCGTTGACAATAAAACCTGGAAGCTGATTGGCTGCTATACAGAGCTGCACCAGATTTTGCACCCTCCAGTTTTAGTAAATCTCCCCCATTGGCTTCTTAGCCCTTGTACACACGGTCGGAGAATCCGTCGGAATGTGTCCTATCGGACCGTGTTGTCGGATAATCCGACTGTGTGTGGTATACATCGGACTGATTCCGTCGGAATATCCTTCGGACCCAATTTTCCAACATGTTGGAAATATTTTCCGACCAACTGGTCCGATCGGACATACTCCGATCATGTGTAGAGAATTCAGATCGGACCAAGTGCCACGCATGCTCAGATCAAATTCCTAGACTAAAGCTATTGGCTACTAGCCTGAACGTAGTCCCGTCGTAACGAAATAACGCCATCACGTTCTGAACGATCGGATTTTCCGACAACTTGGTCCGACTGTGTGTATGCAACAGTTTTGGACACAATCCGTCGGACAAAATCCGACGGATTTGGTTGGCAGAATGTCCGACCGTGTGTACAGGGGCTTACACGTCACAAGACTGGAAAAACATCTGATTCAACTTGTGTCTTATTGAAGAGTTTAAGCTGCCTGTGGATGGTGCCAAGTCAGCAGGTGACCATACAGCCTGGACAGACTGGGTTTAGGGTACGTCAGTGCGTAAATGGCATTTGAAACAGAATGTTGGGACAGGAAGTGAAGAGAAATCTCCCCAATGGGGAACAAATAAAAAAAACTGACAGGGGTTATAACCCTCTCCTACGCTGTCCAAAATTTAATTACAAGTTTTGTCTTTAAAGTGGTGTTGCCACCAAAAAAAAAATTGCTGAAAATTCATAAAAAATAATAAAAAATATATATAATTGGAAAAAAAAAATGTTTTACTCACCTCTAAATGCCTGTTGCTAGGGGGTCCCTCGTAGTCTGCCTTCTTCATTGCCCGGGTTGGTGACATCACTTTCCCTTGCGCCGCACAGTCATCTGGGAACTGTCACGGGTCCCAGATGATTGTGCGGCGTATCACGGCGCCCGGCGCCGCTCGCAAATGCGCAGTGGGTGCCCGGCTGTGAAGCCACAGCAGGGTGCCCACAGTAAGAATGCCGGCGCTGCAAGCGGAGCAGGGAACGAGGGGGGGGGCTTCGTTCTCCCGCATCGCTGGACCCTGGGGCAGGTAAGTGTCCGATTATTAAAAGTCAGCAGCTGCAGTATTTGTAGCTGCTGACTTTTTCCCAAAAATTTTTTAGGGGGCACCCCACTTTAATAGACGTGCGCAATTCGTTTCGTTCCAAGTTTTTTTTATGAATTTCAGCAAATTCGTAAATTGGGAAATATCTAAATTAACGAAGACCCATTTAACAAATTTTTACGATTATTCGTAAATTAGAAATTTATCCAAAAAAAGGGAATGGAACAAATTAATAATAAATAATAATAATAATAAAACGTTTTTATTATTGTTATTTATTATTAATTAGTTACGTTCCATTGGTTTAGATGCGGCATTGGTTATTTTGGATAATTTGTAACTTCATAAATTCGAAAATCCGAAAACCCCAAAATTTGAAAATCTGAAATAATAACTAATAATAACTTAACTATTACTAACTATGAAATTATAGGTATTGGTATTTCCTTTCAAATTTTCAAATTTGTGTTAGTGAACGAAACAAATACGAATTTATCCGAAGTTACGAATTATCCAAAATAACCAATGCCGCATCTAAACCAATGGAACGTAACTGATGAATAATAATAAATAACAATAATAAAAACGTTTTATTATTATTATTATTATTTATTAATTTGTTCCATTCCATTTCATTTGTTCCATTCCATTTTTTTGGATAATTTAGAACTTCAGATAAATTCGTATCCGCTATGTTCACTAACAGCCAAATTTTAAAAGGAAATTCCAATACCTATAATTTAATAGTTAGTAATAGTTAGGTTATGGCTGTTAGGGAATGTAATGAATATGAATTTATCTGAAGTTTTGACTTATCCAAAATAACAAATGCCGCATCTAAATGACTGGAACATAAAGAATTAATAATAATAAATAACAATAATAAAATCATTTTATCTTTATTATTTATTATTATTATTATTATTAATTTGTTCCATTCCATTTTTATTTGTTCCATTCCATTATTTTGGATAATTCAGAACTTCGGATAAAATCTGAATATAATGAATACGAATTCATCCGCAGTTCCGAATTATCCAAAATAACGAATGTCGCATCTAAACGAATGGAACGTCAAGAATTAATAATAATAAATAACAACAATAATAATAAACATGTTTTATTATTATTATAATTATTATTTTTATTTATTATTATTAATTTGTTCCATTCCATTTCATTTGTTCCATTCCATTATTTTGGATAATTCACAACTTCGGATAAAATTGTATCCGTCACGTTCACTAACAGCCAAATTTGAAAAGGAAATTCCAATGCCTATAATTGAATAGTTAGTAATAGTTAAGTTATGGCTTTTACTGAATATAACAAATCCGAATTCATCCGAAGTTTTCCGAATTATCCAAAATAACAAATGCCACATCTAAACGAATGGAACGTAACAAATTAATAATAATAAATAACAATAATAAAAATGTTTCATTATTCTTATTATTATTTATTATTAATTTGTTCCATTCCATTTCATTTGTTCCATTCCATTATTTTGGATAATTCACAACTTCGGATAAAATTGTATCCGTCACGTTCACTAACAGCCAAATTTGAAAAGGAAATTCCAATGCCTATAATTGAATAGTTAGTAATAGTTAAGTTATGGCTGTTACTGAATATAACGAATGCAAATTCATCCAAAGTTCTGAATTATCAAAAATAACAAATGGCGCATCTAAACGAATGGAACATAATGAATTAATAAATAACAATAATAATAATAATGTTTTATTATTATTATTATTTATTATTATTATTAATTTGTTCCATTCCATTTCATTTTTTCCATTCCATTATTTTGGATAATTCAGAACTTCTGATAAATTCATATACGTTATGTTCACTAACAGGCAAATTTGAAAAGGAAATTCCAATACCTATAATTTAATTAGGTAGTAATAGTTAGGTTATTATTAGTTAGTTATTATTTCATCTTTTCGAATTTTGGGGTTTTCGGATTTTCAAGTTCACGGATTTACGAATTTTCTAATTCATGAATTTTCAAAGTTACGAAGTTCCGAATTTTCTAATCTTCTCATTTCCATAAAACTTTGAATAATTAAATTATTATTAATAAGTAAATTAGAATATTTGAAAATTCGTATCTTCTTAATTACGGAAAATTCGTGAAAATTTCAAAAACCCCCAAAAAAATCGAAAATCTGAAATAATAACGAACTAATAATAACTTAACTATTACTAACTATTATATTATAGGTGTTGGAATTTCCTTTCAAATGTGGCTGTTGAAAAATTTGAATAAATCAATTATTATTAATAACAGCCACATTTAAAAAAATGTATTATTAGTTAGTTACTCTTTCGAATTTTTGGATTTTCTTTCTTATTTTCGGATTTTGGAATTTACGAATTGCGATCATAACGAATGACCTGAAAAACTAACGAAATCGAACAAATTTTTCCGCAGTGCCGCATGTCTAGTCTTTAATGCTACTTTAAAGCTTCTATGAGACGTTCCCATCCCGAGTCTCCGCTATTTTCCCAGGAGATTACCATTTATTATTCCTTACTCAGATATGTTTTTTTTTTTGTTTTGTTTTTATTTTACGGCAATCCCTCGGGAAGTCGCTTTCGAAATCAGTTGGACCTTCTGGGTTCTATTTCCTGTGTATCTCTCTAGTAAATTCCTGCAGGGCAGAGGGGTGAGGCAGGGCGAGTGCGCAGAGTGGGCCCCCCCCCCCCGGGTGGTGGGATGCCAAGTGGTGCAAAGCATTTCAGTCTCTAATCAGATCCAGTGGAATGTGTGGCGGGGGAGCTTTGTTAGTGGGAGCTGCAAATGTTCCGACCCGACCTGACATCTGCTCTACCCAGAAATCCTTCCAGTACTGTAGGCTGTCATATCATCGCTCGTGTTTTCTTTGTTATTTCCATTTCAAAATTCTTTTAACCACTTGCTTACTGGGCAATTAAACCCCCCTCCTGCCCAGACCAATTTTCAGCTTTCAGCGCTGATGCACTTTGAATGACAATTGCGCGGCCATACAACACTGTACCCAAATGACATCTTTATCATTTTTTTCCCCACAAATAGAGCTTTCTTTTTGTGGTATTTAATTACAGCTGGGAGTTTTATTTTTTGCTAAACAAACAAAAAAAGATGCAAAATAAAAAAATAAAAAAAAATCATGTTTAATAGTTTGTTATAAAATTTTGCAAACAGGTCATTTTTCTCCTTCATTGAAGTGCGCGGATGAGGCGGCACTGATAGGCTGCACTGGTGGGCACTGATAGGCTGCACTGGTGGGCACTGATAGGCTGCACTGGTGGGCACTGATAGGCATAGTTAAGGCGGCACTAATAGGCACAGATAAGGTGGCACCGATAGGCACAGATAAGACAGTACTGATGGGCACAGATAAGGCGGCACTGATGGGCAAAGATGGGCACGGATGGGTGGCACGGATGGGTGGCACGGATGGGTGGCACTAAGGGGCACTGATAGGTACCACTGATAGATGGGACTGATGGGCACTGATAGGTGGCACTGATAGGTGGCTCTGATAGGTGGCACTGCTGGGCACTGATGGGTGGCACTGATGGGCACTGATGGATGACACTGATGGGCATGGATATGTGGCACAGGGGTGCAGCACCGTTGTTCAGGCAGATTGTGGGTGGCACTGTGGGCACTGATGTGTGGCACTGTAGGCACTGCTGGGTGGCACTGTGGGCACTAGTAAGCTGGCCGTGATCGGGACTGATGTCCCGATCACGGCCGCCGGTGATCGGCTCTTTTTTTTAATCCTCGCGCTGTCAGCGCGAGGAGGAATAATAGCCGATTACCGGCTCCGTTGTATCACATGATCAGCTGTCATTGGCTGACAGCTGATCACGTGGTAAGGGGTCGGGATCGACCCCTTGCTCGGATCCGTGATCAGGCGAGTCTCATAGAGGGGGCTCGTGCCCGGGACGACGTTAATAGACGTAGTCCCGGCAAAGGAGGTCCGCACTGTAGCCGTCATTCGGCTATAGCGCGGGTCTCAAGTGGTTAACTTGTGCTTAACCACTTCAGCTCCGGAAGGTTTAACCCCCCTCCCCCCTCCTTTTTCCCCCACAAATAGAGCTTTCTTTTGGTGGGATTTTATAACCTCTGCAGTTTTTATTTTTTGCGCTATGAACAAAAAAAAAAAGAGCGTCAATTAAAAAAAATATATACATATATATTTTTTACTTTTTGCTATAATGAATATCCCCAAAAAAAGTAAAAAAAAAAAATGTACTTCCTCGGTTTAGGCCAATATGTATTCTACTACATATTTTTGGTAAAAAAAAAAAAAAAATGCAATAAGCTTATATTGATGGCTTTGCGCAAAAGTTATAGTGTCTACAAAATAGGGGATATATATGTATATGTATATATATATATTATATATATATATATATATATATATATATATATATATATATATATATATATATATATATATATATATATATATATATCCACCATTACTAGTAAGAAAAGAAAAAAATGCCATATATATATATATATTTAAATTTATAAATAAATATATATATATATATATATATATATATATCGCCACCATTACTAGTAAGAAAAGAAAAAATGCCATATATATATATATATATATATATATATGTAACATAATTTTATATCTATATATATATATTTATTTATTTTATATATATTTAAATATATTTAAATATATATATATATATATATATATATATGTAATATCATTATATATATATATATATATATATATATATATATATATATATATATATATATATATATATGGGTTTTTTTTTTTTGTTACTAGTAATGGCAGTGATATGCCATTTTTAGTGGGACTGCGACATTGCGGCGGACAGATTTACCAAAAATATGTAGAAGAATACGTATCGGCCTAAACTGAAGAAAAACATTTTTTTTTTTTATATATTTTTGGGGGATATTTATTATAGCAAAATAATGCTTTTTTCTAAATTTTTGCTATTTTTTTTGTTTATAGCGCAAAGAAAAATAAAAACCGCAGAGGTGATCAAATACCAGCAAAAGAAAGCTCTATTTGTGGGGACGTAGATTTTGTTTGAGTACAACGTCGCACAACCGCGCAATTGTCAGTTAAAGCGACGCAGTCCTGTATCGCAAAAAATAGCCTGGTCATTAAGGGGAGCAAATCTCTCCGGCCCTTAACCACTTCAGCCCCGGAAGAATTTACCCCCCTTCCTGACCAGAGCACCTTTTGCGATTCGGCACTGCGACGCTTTAACTGACAATTGCGCAGTCGTGCGGCGTGGCTCTCAAACAAAATTGACGTCCTTTTTTTTCCCCCACAAATAAAGTTTTCTTTTGGTGGTATTTAATCACCTCGGCGGTTTTTATTTTTTGCGCTATAAACAAATAAATAGTGACAATTAAGAAAAAAACACATTATTTTGCTATAATAAATATCCCCCAAAAATATATTAAAAAAAACACAGAGTGATATATTTCCAGCATTTCTTTCTTTTTAATTTTGATGATTATGGCTCACAGCGAGTAACACCCCCAAATTCTCTGAAAACTATAATAATACATAAGACCAATTTTTAGTACAGAAATGTTGTCTTAATGCTCCCTCATCCCCTCCTCCCCTCCTCCCATATCCGCCTTCAGGACTTCTCCCGAGCCTCGCCCATCCTCTGGAATTCACTACCCCAATCTGTCAGAATGTCTCCAAATGTATCCACTTTTAGGCGATCCCTGAAAACTTTCCTCTTCAGAGAAGCCTATCCTGCCTCCATCTAACAACTGCATTATTTTCTCCATGAGCCCATCCCCCACAGCTATTACCCTTTTGTATGACTTGATCCTCCCCCCCTAGATTGTAAGCTCTAACGAGCAGGGCCCTTTGATTCCCCCCTGTCTTGAATTGAATTGTATTGTAACATCTGCCCTAATGTTGTAAAGCACTGCGTAAACTGTCGGCGCTATATATATATCCTGTATAATAATAATAATAATAGTGAGAAGTCTGTCCATGTAGAGCAGGGGTCTCAAACTGACGGGCCTCCAGCTGTTGTGAAACTACAAGTCCCATCATGCCTCTGCCTGTGGGAGTCCTGCTTGTAACTATCAGCCTTGCAATGCCTCATGGGACTTGTAGTTTCACAACAGCTGGAGGGCCGTCAGTTTGAGACCCCTGATGTAGAGTATAGAATGCTCTCAATACTTGGTCGGGGCTCCTTTTGCATGAATTGCGGCATCAATGCGGCGTGGCACGGAGGAGATCAGCCGGTGGCACTGCTGAGGTGTTATGGAAGCCCAGGTTGCTCTGATAGCGGCCTTCACCTCCTCTGCATTGTTGGGTCTGGTGTCTCTCATCTTCCTCTTGGCAATACCCCACAGATTCTCTATGGGATTTAGGTCAGGCGGGTTTGCTGACCAGTCAAGCGCAGTAATCCCATGATCATGTGACCAGGCAATGCCGGGACAAGGTCATCCAGAGCCCAGGGCAAACACGCCAAACTGCGCCCCCCGCCCCCAATCTTACCCCCCAATCTTACCCCCCAATCACTCCTCCTAGCACATATTATCTACCCCTAAAATTGCCCCTCCCAATAACCCCACTGCAAATCCCTCCTTCCAGCACAAAGCGTCCCAATCATCCCTCCTAGCACAAATCTTCTTCCCCCCATTCCTTCTCCCCATAAATTTTAGCATACCCCCAAATTTCCCCTCCTAGAACAATACTTACTCCCTGCTGCCCCCCAAATCCCCCCTTTCCAACACAAATTGCCTCCCCCCAATTTCCCCCCAATTTCCTTGTGGTGCCCCCAGGCATGGACTGGCCAATCGGGACAACCGGGAGATTCCCGGTGGGCCGATGGCTCAGTGGGCCGGTCAGGTGCAGTCCTGGAGCTCCTCCTCTCTGACAGTGAGTGATCGCGATTTCACGCCTGTCAGGAGGAGCAGCTCCGTCACTTGCTGGAGAGGGCATTAAGCGTTATGCTCCCTCCAGCCTGCAGGGGGAGATAGACAGTCGGAAGACTTTCCTTCCTCTCTCCCCTATCACTTGTTATCACATGACTGGAGAGAGGAATGAAAGGCTGCCTTCAAAACTGTGAGTACATGTGGGAGGGGGAGGAGTGGGAGGACACACTGATGTGAAGGGGGCTGCTGGTGGGGACTCTGATGTGAAGAGGGCTTCTGGTGGGGACTCTGATGTGAAGGGGGCTTCTGGTGGGGACTCTGATGTGAAGGGGGCTTCTGGTGGGGACTCTGATGTGAAGGGGGCTTCTGGTGGGGACTCTGATGTAAAGGGGGCTTCTGGTGGGGACTCTGATGTGAAGGGGGCAGCTGGTGGGGTCTCTGATGTGAAGAGGGCTTCTGGTGGGGACTCTGATGTGAAGGGGGCTTCTGGTGGGGACTCTGATGTGAAGGGGGCTTCTGGTGGGGACTCTGATGTGAAAGGGGCTTCTGATGGGGACACTCAAAGTTAAAGTGGGCCGGTCATGATGAAGTACAGGGCCAAATTTTTTTCCCAGTCCAGCCCTGGGTGCCCCCCCCCCACCTCACATGAAACCACAGTGCCCAGGGCAGCCGACCCTCCTCCCCACCCCTTGTCCCGGCCCTGTGACCAGGTATTGGTAGTTCTAGCAGTATGGGCAGGTGGCGAGTCCTGCTGGGAAATGAAATCAGCATCTCCATAGAACTGGTCAGCAGAGGGACATCATCAGCCTGGCCGCCAGGTCGGCTGGGCACCTCGGGGCTGGAGCTGTATATAAAGTCCACTTTTAATATGACAGTGGATCAGGGCCGTCTTTAATAGTGATAGGACCCTGGGCAAAAGATTTCTTGGGCCCCCTCAATGCAATTTCACTCTCCACCTGCTCTGAGACATACAATAAATAGCAGCTAGATAGATCAGGCAGCAATTGTGATTGGTTGCCAGAGGTTACAGCATATAATTCAGCTTACTGACTGGTTGCTGGAGGTTACAGCACACATTATGGCTCACTGATTCGTTTCCAGAAGTTACAGCAAATGATTTCCACTTGTTAATTGGTTGATAGAGATTACTGTACAGTAATACTGCTCACTGATTGGATGCTAGAGGTTACAGCACATCATCTCCTCACTGCAGGGAGGCGTGATATACATATGAATGCCGCCTTTTTTTAATTATTAATGCCGCTGGCCGCAACTATTTAATTATGAATGCTGCTGCTATTTACATATAAATGCCGATATTTACATGTAAACACAGGG
Organism: Lithobates pipiens; assembly: GCF_037356315.1. Classification (NCBI taxonomy): domain Eukaryota; kingdom Metazoa; phylum Chordata; class Amphibia; order Anura; family Ranidae; genus Lithobates; species Lithobates pipiens. Next base: position 9,972,820 of record NW_027507788.1, on the reverse strand, counting down.
TCTGCAGGTGAGTCATCTGTACACAACAATAGGGCAGAGCTGGGCAGCATTAGTAGCAGCACTTCACACTGAGATATCAGGACACAGCACGGGACTAAAACTTCAAGGGACGAGGGAATTTAAACTGGGACAGTTGGCAAGTATGAGGCAGCTGCTTTGGGCCCCACATCAATGACAGGGACCAGGGCAGCTGCCCCTTTTGCCCTGCCTTAAAGACGGCCCTGCAGTGGATGGACCCTCTTCTCTCAGGTACCTCTCTGATCCATTGGCAGTGTATTTAGCTGCACATAGTAGAGCGCACACTGATGTATTTACAGCAGTTGATATCACTATTCATGGGTCTGTATTGTATTTTGTTGTAGGAATCGCCTCCCCAGGGCAGGATTACGGTTCCCTCTTTCATTCATACTTAGTCAGCATATCTGCTTTACAAGCTTGTGCCGGACAGATTTTTCTGGGTGAGCGCTTCCTGCTCTTCTCATTTTACATGTGCCCTCATCCCTTGTCTGACCCCTTGCTGATACTCACACACGTGGGATTTATTATCCTTTGGGTGTGGAGTTAGGGATTTCCTTTATCTTTGCTTATTTTTTTTCAATACACTATATTACCAGAAGTATTGGGACGCCTGCCTTTACACGCACATGAACTTTAATAGCATTCCAAGGCTGGTGGTAAGCAGGCTTTTTTTTTTTTTCCTGGGCATTCCCCAGACTTTGTTGTTACCTGTTTTAGCCTTCCAATGCCGCTTACTGCAATAGCCAGCTATAGATGAGGGCGGTGGCGAGCTTTTGTCACCCCCCAGTCCGTAGGGTTCAATATTGGGTTGGCCCACCCCTTTGCAGCTATAACAAGGTTTAGGAGTGTGTCTATGGGAATGTTTGACCATTCTTCCAGAAGAGCATTTGTGAGGTCAGGCACTGATGTTGGACGAGAAGGCCTGGCTCGCAGTCTCCGCTCTAATTCTTCCCAAAGGTGTTCTGTGGGAGTTGAGGTCAGGGCTCTGTGCAGGCCAGTCACATTGCTCCACCCCAAACTGGCTTATCTGTGTCTTTATGGACCTTGCTTTGTGCACTGGTGCACAGTCATGTTGGAACGGGAAGGGGCCACCCCCAAACTTTTTGGGGGCATGAAATTGTCCAAAATGTCTTGGTATGCTGACGCCTTAAGAGTTCCCTTCACTGGAACTAAGGGAGCTAAGCCCAACCCCTGAAAAACAACCTCCCCACACCGTAATCCCCCCTCCACCATTGGCCAAGTGCTGCCTATCAGTGCTCAGGGGCGGACTGACCATTCGCCCACTCGGACACTGCCCTAGGGCCCCGGGCCACTAGGGGGCCCCATCAGGGTTGCCAGCCTCAGTAAAACCAGGGACAGTATGTCAAAATCTGTGTTTTTTTTTACATTTGTCTCTGAAATGTCCCTTACCGACATCCTTTTGGTCTAAAAATCCCGAGATTATAGCTGCCCCAGCTCTCCGGTACCTTCTCAGCCAATAGAAACATGTCTGTGTATACTGTGTCATTGTATACTGTGTGTGTGTATACTGTGTGGCCCCATAATCTCTGATTGCCTGGGGCCCCGTAATCTCCTATTGCCCAGGGGCCCCATGAGTTTTCAGTCTGCCCCTGTCAGTGCTGCATATTAGTGCCCATCTCAGTGCACTTTCAGTGTCACTTACAACTCCATCTCCTCCGCTCCTCTTCCTCTCTCTGTTGGGGTCCCCCAGAGCTCGGTCCTTGGGGCCCCCTCCTATTCTCGCTCTATACCTCTTCCTTGGGCCAGTTGATAACCTCCCATGGCCGGCTCCAATAACACCTCTATGCCGATGATAGCCAGATCTATCTCTCCACTCCTCAACTCACCCCCTCGATCTCCTCACGGATCTCAAACTTACTGAACGACATATCGATATGGATGTCACATCAACTTTCCTCAAACTCAATTTTGCCAAAACTGAGCTTGTTATATTTCCTCCTTCCCGACCCCCCCCCCCCCCCCCCCCCCCCATGACTTTACCATTAATATCAACAGTACAACCATTGGTCCCTCCATACATGCCAGGGTCCTGGGTGTAATCCTTGACTCTGACCTCTCCTTCAGCCCCCATATCCAATCACCTGCTAAATCCTGCCGCCTTCACCTCCCCAACATCTCCAGAATTCCACCTTCCCGACTAATGACACCACAAAGCAACTTATTCACTCCTCGATTATTTCCCGCCTTGACTACTGCAACTCTCTCCTTAATGGCCGACCCTTATGCAGGCTCCTCCGCCCTTCAGTCTATTATGAATGCTGCTGCTAGACTAATACACCGTGACCTCACTAACCGATCCGTGACTGCCGCCCCTCTCTGCCAATCTCTTCACTGGCTTCCCCTCCCCCACTGTATAAAATTCTAAATGCTAACCACAACATACAAGGCCATCCACAACATCGCCCCCATCTACATCACCAACCTCATCTGCAGATATCGCCCCGAAAAAGTCCCCTCCGCTCCTCCCAGGACCTCCTGCTCTCTGGATCCCTTGTTACCTCCACTCATGCTCGTCTTCAGGACTTCTCCAGAGCCTCTCCCATCCTCTGGAACTCCCTGCCCCGGTATATCCAATCAGCCCCTAACCTGTCCCCCTTTAGGAGATCCTTGAAAACCCATTTATTCAGGGAAGCCTATCCCACACCCACCTAACAACTGTCCCCGAGCCACCCCCCCCCCATCAAATTATTCTCTGCATCTATTACTTTTTGTACCACCACCCCCTCCCTTTAGAATGTAAGCTCTATGGGCAGGGCCCTCCTGTACCTTATATATCGAACTGTACTGAAATTGTGCCACCCCCCCTCTACATTGTAAAGTGCTGTGTAAACTGTTGGAGCTATATAAATTATGTATAATAAATACAGCTGAGGTGGGAGAGTCTGTCCATAGGACAACAATCAGTCGTACACTGCACAAATCTGGCCTTTATGGAAGAGTGGCAAGAAGAAAGCCATTTCTCAAAGATATCCATAAAAAGTCTCGTCTAAAGTTTGCCACAAGCCACCTGGGAGACACACCAAACATGTGGAAGAAGGTGCTCTGGTCAGATGAAACCAAAATCAAACTTTTTGCCCACAATGCAAAATTATATGTTTGGCATAAAAGCAACACAGCTCATCACCCTCAACACACCATCCCCACTGTCACACATGGTGGTGGCAGCATCATGGTTTGGGCCTGCTTTTCTTCAGCAGGGACAGGGAAGATGGTTAAAATTGAGGGGAAGATGGATGCAGCCAAATACAGGACCATTCTGGATGAAAACCTGTTGGAGTCTGCAAAAGACCTGAAACTGGGACGGAGATTTATCTTCCAACAAGACAATGATCCCAAACATACAGCAAAATCTACAAAGGAATGGTTCACAAATAAACGTATCCAGGTGTTAGAATGGCCAAGTCAAAGTCCAGACCTGAATCCAATCGAGAATCTGTGAAAAGAGCTGAAAACTGCTGTTCACAAACGATCTCCATCCAACCTCACTGAGCTCCAGCTGTTTTGCAAGGAAGAATGGGCAAGAATTTCAGTCTCTCGATGTGCAAAACTGATAGAGACACCCCAAGCGACTTGCAGCTGTAATCACAGCAAAAGGTGGCTCTACAAAGTATTAACACAAGGGGGCCGAATCATTTTGCACGCCCCACTTTTCATTTTTTTATTCGTTAAAAAAGTTTCAAAAATCCAATAGATTTCGTTCCACTTCACAATTGTGTCCCACTTGTTGGTGATTCTTCACAAAAAATAAATTTTTTATATCTTTATGTTTGAAGCCTGAAATGTTCAAGGGGGCCGAATACTTTCACAAGGCACTGTATATATATTCCTAGATTGTAAGCTCTGATTCCCCTTGTCTTGAATTGTATTGTATTGTACTGTCTACCCCAATGTTGTAAAGTGCTGCGTAAACTGTCGGCGCTATATAAATCCTGTATAATAATAATAATAATATATATATATATACAGTATCTCACAAAAGTAAGTACACCCCTCACATTTTTGTAAATCTTTTCTTCTATCTTTTCCTGTGACAACACTGAAGAAATGACACTTGTCTACAATGTAAAGTAGTGAGTGTACAGCTTGTATAACAGTGTAAATTTCCGGGGGGCGTGTCCAAGATGGCGACCGGAGTGGAAGCATAGTGCGGGAGCTCCGTAGTCTGCGCTGCTAATTACCCTGTTTCCCTGCGGATAACGATACTCTCGGGGTCATTGAAACCCAGCTACTGACATCCTGGAGTGGTATGCCCAGTAAGAAGAAGTCCGGGACCCCACTGAAAGTCGCTACGCCGCGTATCCAGCCTCACGGTGGAGGACCTCGGCCCTGCGCGCTCTCAGACATGGCGTCTCAGGCTGCTGCCACAGACTCTGCTGACCCTGCGCTCCGGGACCAGGATAACTTCTCAGCTCTTATGCAGGCCATCGGTACATGCCAAACCACGCTGACGGCAAAGATAGATACAATAACAACTTGAGATGAGGCTGATCAGGAGGGACATGGACAAATTCCGCTCCAGGCTAACGGAGGTGGAAAACCGCGTGGGGGCTGCGGAGGATACCCTGGCAGAGCATACCGCCTCCCTTCATACCCTTACCACTAAAGTACGTGCGCTGGAGTACCGTGCAGAGGATGCCAAAAACCGCAATAGGAGGAACAACCTCCGGGTCATTGGTTTACCGGAGGGATCCGAGGGCTCCAACCCTGCTGCCTATATGGAGCGCCTTTTTCGCCAGCTATTTCCCCAGGCGGCCTTCTCGCCGTTTTTCGCCGTTTTTCTCGCCGTTTTTCGCGGTCGAGAGGGCGCACAGAATGCCGGCAGCTAGGGGACCTCCTGGAGCCCCCCCACGCACACTTATTCTACGCCTCCTAAATTTCAGAGACCGGGATCTGGTGTTGAGCGAGAGCAGGAATGTGGAAGAACTCCGTTCTGAGGGATCCCGACTCATGATATTCCCGGATTTTTCGGTAGAAACGCAAAAGCAGAGGAAGCTGTTTGACCATGTGAAGATGGCCCTGCGGCAGAAGGGCCTGAAGTATAGCATGCTTTTCCCGGCGCGCCTTCGAGTACAGGATGGGGAGACCCATAGATTCTTCACCTCGCCTGAGGAAGCTTCCAACTGGCTGGAGTCTCTGCCGCGGCGCTAATCGGTGAGGCTGGTCTTTACCCCTCTCTGTTTGTTACCTGCTCCTACTGACGGTTCCTTCCTGCAGCCGTTGCTGCCTTACTCTATGATGTTTTTCTTACCCTGTTCAGAGGGATGACCTGCTAATGACATTTGGGTTCCCCTGTTCCTATCCGTGGCCCCCCTCCTTCCCTTTCCTCATTCCTTCTTGGTTGGGCTGTGGGACTTGGAACACTGGCTATGGTTGGCTGTACATACCCTGCCTATCCTATGTGAGAGGGGACTGTTCTATTTTGTGTGGGTTTACTTAAGAGGACACTCTACAATACGATCGAATGTTTCTTATCCCACCTTCAAGCAACACCAAGAACTGTGCCCCTGGGCTTATTTGTCTGGGTGACTCCCTATCCGCAGGGAGGATGATACTGCAGAACTGCTTATCCGCCTGACTGTGCAGTTGCAGACTGGACGTGGGTGTCTTTTACTGTGCCTTCTAGGCGCTCTCTTGGTACATTGCTCCCAAGGGACTGAGAGTCATGTTTCTTTTCGGGTTTCAAACGCGCCCAAGTTGGGGGGGGGGGGGGGTAGCGTGGGGTGGGGGGAGGGGGGTTGGTAAGTTTCATTGGGTTTGGTACTTGGTTCTACGTACCTGGTAGATTATTTGCACTTTTCTCGCTGCACTATAGTATGAAGGAGCCCTTCAGCTCCAGGCTTAGATTTCTACTTCTCCACTCTGTTCTTGGGATGTGTGGGGTGGGGGGAGGTGATGGGGTCGGGACTGCAATGTTTTTGTTTTTTTTCCCTATGGCTCCCCTAAGGTTGGTCTCCTGGAACGTGCGGGGATGAATTCCAAAATTAAACGCTCCCTGGTATTTACTTACCTGAAGAGGTATCTCCCGCACATCTGCATTCTACAGGAGACACACCTTACGGGTTCTCGTATTCTTTCGCTTAAAAAGCCCTGGGTGGGTTCTTACTACCACTCCACTTTCTCCTCCCATTCTAGGGGAGTCAGTGTTCTGGTACATAAGACGCTCCCTTTTCGCTTGCTGAATTTACACTTGGACCCAGACGGGCAATATGTTATCTTGCATGCAATCTGTGATGGGGTAGATATGGTGGTGGTTGGACTCTACGTGCCACCGCCGGCGGGCCTCTCGATACTCAGGAAAATCCTCGCCATTGTGGCTAGCTATCCGGTGACTAACGTTGTTCTTGCTGGAGATTTCAACATGCCTCCGGATCCAGGTATCGACAGGCTCGCGGCTGGGCGGGTAGCTGATCCAGGCCTAGCTAGATGGGCTGCAACGTTTGGTTTGCATAACGTGTGGCGGTGGAAGCACCCTGTGGCCAGACAATTTACGTGCCACTCGGCTACGCATGCAACGCTGTCGCGCATAGACCTAATTTATGTGAGTACTCCTCTGTTGCAAAAGGTCTCCGAAGTTTCCATCCTGCCACGCGGCATCTCGGACCATGCTCCGGTGATGCTGACTCTTCAGACGGACTCGGTGGCGGGGATGGGGCTTTGGAGACTTTCCAGGTACTGGATTACAGATGAAAAGGTGGCCCCGCTGATGTTGTCTGAACTGGGAGATTATTGGACTCACAATGCTAGCTCGGCACCACCGGCCTCAGTGTGGGATGCGTTTAAAGCATACGCCAGGGGAAGCTATCAGTTTAATATTGCCCAGATCCGAAAGGCCTCGAGACTGATGCTTTCGGGAGCAGAACGTAGAGCAATAAACCTAGAAGACCGATATGCAAGCTCCCCGAGCCCGAGTTCCCATGTGGATATGCTTACTGCATACAGGGAACTGGCGCTGATCCGCACTGCTTCTTGTCGCCGCTTCCTCCTCTCCCAGACGCAGAGGATTTTTGAGCAAGGTGAACGACCGGGGAGGTTGTTGGCCTGGCTGGCGGAGCTCTTGCATAGCTAACATTAGAGGAACTGATAATACTCTGCTATCTGACATTAATTCAAATTAATGCTCAGTTTGAGCAGTATTATACTCATCTCTACGAATCCAAAGTTATGTATTCCCAGGCGGAATTGACCTCCTTCCTGGATAGGGTTGATTTCCCTGCCCTGACTCGGGAGGCTGCATTGGCCCTGGAGAGCACTCTTACTTTAGCTGAGGTCCAGAGGGCGATTAACCACTTCCCGACCAGCGCACGACGATGTACGTCGACAGAATGGCACGGGCAGGCATATTGGCGTACAGGTACGTCCAACATTCAATGCCGCCCTGCCATCGCCCTGCGCTGGTCGGGACCCCCATGAGTCCGGTCGCGGGACCCGCGGACTCGATCGCCGCGGGCATACCCGCGATTGTCTCACGGAGCCGCCGAATGGAGGAAATGCTGTGTAAACAACATTTCTCCATTCTGCCTAGCAACTAGTGACGCTGATCTCTGCTCCATGTGATTGGAGCAGAGATCAGTGTTCACTAAATGAAAGCCCAACCCCCCCACAGTTAGTAACACACCCCTAGGAACACTTAACCCCTACACTGCCACCCACTGGTTAACCCTTTCACTGCCAGTGTCATTTACATAGGAATCACTGCATTTATATAGCAGTGATTACTGTATAAATGACAATGGTCCCAAAAATGTGTCAAAAATGTCCGATGTGTCCACCACAATGTCGCAGTCACAATAAAAATCGCTGATCGCCGCCATTACTAGTAAAAAAAAAAATAATAAAAAATTATTAATAAAAATGCTATAAAACTATCCCTATTTTGTAAACGCTATAACTTTTGCGCAAACCAATCAATAAACGCTTATTGCGATTTTTTTTTTACCAAAAATATGTAGAAGAATACGTATCGGCCTAAACTGAGGGAAAAAAATGTTTTTTTATATATTTTTGGGGGCTATTTATTATAACAAAAAGTAAAAAATAATGCGTTTTTTTCAAAATTGTCGCTCTATTTTTGTTTATAGCGCAAAAAATAAAAACCGCAGGGGTGATCAAATACCACCAAAAGAAAGCTCTATTTGTGGGAAAAAAAGGACGTTAATTTTGTTTGGGAGCCACGTCGCACGACCGCGCAATTGTCAGTTAAAGCGACGCCGTGCCAAATCGCAAAAAGTGGTCTGGTCTTTGACCAGCAAAATGGTCCGGTCTGCAAGTGGTTAAGTCCCTTCAGGTGGGGAAAACACCAGGTCCTGACGGACTCCCGTCAGAGTTTTACTAAACTAATCTAGAAGTAGTGGTCCCCTACTATCATTCTACCCTCACCAAGGCCTTAGCGATGAATGCCCTTCCTGACTCCTTTTCGGAGGCTGTCATTGTACTAATACCGAAGCCAGGGAAGGACCCAGAGCTGTGCTCGTCCTATAGGCCGATATCTTTGCTAAACGTCGATGCTAAAATATTGGCGAAGATACTGGCCAGTAGGCTGAACACAGTAATACTCTCTTTAGTTCATGGGGACCAAACCGGTTTTATGCCTGGTAAAGGCACTGATATTAATTTACGACGTCTCTTTACGAACATAGCGCGGATGGGGGGAGGGGCGGGAGAGGGGGCGGTGGCCTCTCTGGATGCGGAGAAGGCCTTCGACTCCGTGGAGTGGGGCTTTCTCTGGCAGGTCCTCGACCGGTTTGGGTTTGGTCCTAAATTTGTGGCTTGGATCCAACAGCTATATGCCTCCCCTACGGCCCGCATACGCACGGGTGGAGTCATCTCTTCCCCCCTTCGCCTCTGCAGAGGCACTAGGCAGGGTTGCCCCCTGTCTCCGGGACTTTTCGCCCTGGCCATTGAGCCCATGGCGATTCTCCTTCGCTCTGCGGAGGGGGTGGGCCCCTTGGTGGAGAGGTTGTCGTTATATGCTTGCTCCCTGATTGTGGCTTGCATGTGGATTTTCTGAACACAAGTGGATTTTTTGAACTAAGTGGAGAGTTAATAACCAGGAGTTGTGCTTTGACTGCTTCTGCTTGACTGCTTCTGCTTGCAAGTGTTGTTTTTGGGGGTGTTTTATTTTCTCCCCTCCTTTATTTGATACATTTGCTAGCAGTTTTTAAAAGACCTTTTTTTCTGACACTTTTTAAACAGCATTTTTTTTTTTTTTCCCTCTTTCTTCCTGCCAAAATAGGGGAGAGGTTAATTGTTCACAGGTGTATAAAGGTAGTTATACAAACTCCCCCTTGAGCTTGCTCCCTGATTGTGGCTTGCATGTGGATTTTTTGAACTAAGTGGAGAGTTAATAACCAGGAGTTGAAAACAGGAGTTAAGACAGGAGTCTCTAACCTCCATCCTCCCCTCCATTTTAACCTCCCTGGCGGTACCATTATTTCGGATTTTAGGTGCTAAAAGCGGTACCATTATTTTGCATGAAAATTTGGCGTTTTATATTGTAGTCCTGCAATTCTTAGGAATAACTCTCTTAAATCTGTCCAAACCAGAGTCTAGCAGACATCCCGGGTATGATAAAGTTTGAAAAATTAAATCATAAATTATAATATAAGAAATAATTATAAATAATTGTACCAAATAATAATATAACAATAATAAAAATTATTCAATAATGTAATCACATCAAAAACACAGAAATTTGCTCAGTTGCAGAATTGTCACTGTCATTACTTTTCAGTATTTGATGACGAATCTCCCCACAAATCGCTATCGCTCAATTCTGCGAGTGATTCCAATTTATTATCGCTGTTTTCTAGCTGCTCTAAAATCATTTTTGATGTACAGTGACAGTTTTGGTTGCTATGGACAATCTCCAGTTTCCAGGTATAAAGAACAGCTTTTATTATATAAAACTACATGCAGGACACTGGGCAGACCACTAGAGACAACGGGGATGTGAAATGTTTACATACAGCAATGTAATCTGTAAGATTACATTATACTGTATGTATACTGTGTGTTTCACTTTTTGAATTTGGCGCCGATCTCCGTGCCCGTGCGTCGCAACGCTCGCAGGGCACGGAGATCGCCGATGTGATAGATCGAGCGAGACACGGCTCGCTCGTACAGCGGGGAGACGACGCTGGATCCGAGGGAGAAGGTGAGTATTCCTCCTCCTGGATCCAGCGATGCAGTCCCGAGTCTGACTCGGGGATACCGCTAATGGTATAAAAAATCCACCCCGAGTCAGACTCGGGAAAACCGTCAGGGGGGTTAAAGATCCCACTGCAAGGGGCAACCAGACAGCTTTCCTGAAACATCAGGCTGACAGCAAGCCAGATTCACCGGAACCAGAGTGTTTAAAGGGGACAACCGCAGCCAGGTAAGCTCGCACCTCCACTCCCCCCCCAGTGATTGTTCCAGGGACTCCGTCCGACCGCCTACGGGGGTCAGGAAGGAATTTTTGCCCCACTGGTGCATTTGGCTGCTACTGTCAGGGGGTTTTTCGCCTTCCTCTGGAACAACCATAGGTTAGCATACCCCTACCTCCGGCCTCCTTTCCATTTTTTACGCTATCCTAGGACAACTATTCCAGATCACAGCCAGACTTCTTTTCTAAGCGGAGACCTCAACCTTAAGTAAAGGCAGCTGGAACAGCCAGCAACCGAATACAGCCAGCAACCGAATACAACAACTCCTTCCGCATCCATATAGGCATCCCCTGATCAACTTGCGCGCTAATAGCCTCAAGCACGGCGGCAAGTCTGATACCTAGCCCCACCTCAGGATCAATACCCTGATCAGGATCATCATCTTAGGCCCATAGTACCATCAACAGCATCCACAAACCATGTGCTACTTCAAATACTCAGCTGAAGTTCTGCACAGACTAAGGAACATCAACACCACATTGCCATCTTCCATACAAAAAATACTTCAAAGAGAACAACTATTAAAAACCGGACGACAAGCAGCTCCCAACCACAGGAAGACATCTACTCGACCACTACAATTAGATTGCGCCTTGATTAACGCCAGGTCTGCAGTCAAACATAGACTGGAAGTACACGACTTCATCATCGAGAACAATGTAGACTGCCTCTTCATCACCGAAAGCTGGTTAACCTCTGACTGCAACACCATCCTCACCGAATTGGTGCCGGAAAACTACAGGATCCTAACCGAACACCGGATAGGGAAAAAAGGAGGAGGCCTAGCAGTGATCTTTAAAGGTCACCTTGATCTCACTAAACCATCAGCTCAGAACCCAGTGTCTTTTATGGAAACCCTGACGCTACATTTTCAACCAACACCCCATGACACCACTCATATTCTACTGTGCTACAGACCACCGGGACCAAAGTCCAATCTTCTTTCACCCCTCACGGAATCCTTTGCAATGCACACCCTAAAATTCAAAAATGTCCTGGCACTCGGAGATTTCAACCTTTGGGCAAACGAGCCTAAAGACCCCATCGCGACTGCCTGCATCAATCAACTAGAAGAACTGGGTCTACAGCAACTGATAAAGACTCCCACGCATGGGTCAGGACACACCCTGGACCTCATTTTCAAACAGAACATCGACGTCAACATACTCAACAACATAACTCTGCCATGGATGGATCACCACGCCATCAAATTCAAAATCGCTACCAACATCACCAACGCAAAACGGAAACCTGTAACAACGCACTGGACCAGATCGCATAAAAAACTGTACTCCGAAGCCTTCAAAACCACTCTGTCCAAAAAAATATCTACAATAACCTTAAACCACTCTACGGAGGAAACACTCAACTCCCTGAACAAGGCATTACTGCAATCAGCAGACTCGGTAGCACCAAAACGCAGGGCTCTCATCAGGAAGAAAAATGCTGGATGGTTTAATAGCTCCCTCTCCGTACTAAAGCAAGAACGCAGAAGAGCGGAAAGAACATGGAGAAGAAATCCCACCGAGGAAAACCTATTTAACTACAAAGGTCTCACAGAGAATTATCGGAAAGCAATCTTCAAAGCCAAAAAGGACCACTTCTCATATACAATCTCAACGGCCGCAAACCAACCACGGGAACTGTTTAAACTGGTTAATCAATCAATGAATCCGGTGTGCCTAGAACCCCCAGAAAGCGATTCCCAGGATTACTGTGACAAACTGTCGGATTTTTTCATCGATAAAGTCAAAACCATCAGGGAAACAATTTGTCAGAAGAAAACATCCAACCTCAGCCAGCAAAAACATAAAGAGGATGTCCGCACCAACATACCGCAACCGCCAAAATTTTCACTATCCCCAATTACCGTAGACACCGCAAAAAACATCATTAATAAACTGCGTGACAGTACCGCACCTATTGACATCATCCCCACAAAACTACTGAAAGAATGCTCCGACATCGTGGCTCCAACCATAACCCACCTCATAAACCGATCATTCCACGAAGGGATTGTTCCCAGCATCCTCAAACAAGGCATCGTCAAACCTCTACTCAAGAAACCAAACCTGGACCCTCAGGATCCAAACAATCGTAGGCCGATTACAAGCCTCAACACGATTTCTAAGATCATGGAGAAAGCTGTAATACATCAGCTACAACTTCACCTGGATACTCACAAACTCCTGGACCCGCTGCAATCAGGCTTCCGCCCGGGTCATGGAACAGAAACAGCTCTCCTCAAGATTTGGGATGACGCCCTCGAAGCAGCAGATGACGGAGAGCCGTGTCTCCTCGTACTGCTAGACCTAAGTGCAGCGTTTGATACAGTAGATCACAATACTCTACTCGTCCGCCTCACAGAAGTAGCCGGAGTCCAAGACATAGATCTCCATTGGTTCGCGTCCTTCCTAGGAAATCGGTCACAGACAGTGAAACTAGGAAAATTCCTCTGAAACTCGGGCAGTCACCTGCGGAGTCCCTCAAGGCTCTCCGTTGTCACCCGTTCTCTTCAACATTTACATTTCCTGTATTAAGAGAGGTATGTACTCCAGAGAGAGAGATATCATTTTGCCCCTGTTCAAATCATTAGTAAGACCTCATCTGGAATATGCCGTTCAGTTTTGGGCACCAGTTCTCAAAAAGGATATCGGGGAACTGGAGAAAGTGCAGAGAAGGGCAACCAAACTGATAAGAGGCATGGAGCAACTCAGCTATGAGGAAAGATTAGAGGAACTGAATTTATTCACTCTTGATAAGAGGAGATTAAGGGGGGATATGATCAACATGTACAAATATATAAGGGGTCCATATAGGGAACTTGGTGTCGAGTTATTCACTTTAAAGTCAACAAAGAGGACAAGGGGGCACTCTTTACGTCTAGAGGAGAAGAGATTTCATCTCCAAATACGGAAAGGTTTCTTCACAGTAAGAGCTGTGAAAATGTGGAATAGACTCCCTGCAGAGGTGGTTATGGCCAGCTCAGTGGATTGCTTTAAGAAAGGCCTGGATTATTTCCTAAGTGTACATAATATAACTGGGTACTAAAATTTATAGGTAAAGTTGATCCGGGGAAAATCCGATTGCCTCTCGGGGGATCAGGAAGGAATTTTTTCCCCTGCTTTAGCAAATTGGATCATGCTCTGCTGTTTTTTTTTTGCCTTCCTCTGGATCAACTGTGGGTATAGAATTGGGTATATGGGCTGGTATATGTATGTGTGTATGTATGTATGTATATGTGTATATGTATGTATAGTATATTTTATTTTATTTATTTTTATTTTTTATTTTTTTGGTTGAACTGGATGGACTTGTGTCTTTTTTCAACCTGACTAACTATGTAACTATGTAACATTCGCCCACTCCTTCAAATCATCAGATGCTCAGATCTCTGCTTCCACTCTTACGCTGACGACACACAACTTTATTTCCGGATCAATGGAAAAAAAGATCACCAACAACAACTTGAAAACTGCCTCAAATCAATAGAGGACTGGATGACCACCAACTCCCTCCAGCTGAACCAATCAAAGACAGAGCTTCTTATCTTACACCCAAATCATAAGCCCGCAACCAAAACCTCCTGGTCTCCACCAACCGTCTTTGGGCAGACTATCTCCCCAAAGACCAAAGCGAAGAGTCTTGGGGTTATTTTAGACGCACAAATGTCAATGGATGCGCAAATAGGATCTGTAGTCAGTCGATCTCATAATCTACTGCGCATGCTTCGCAGACTCATCCCTTTTATCCCAAAGAATGACAAAGCAGTGGTAGTTGGAACAATCATTAATTCACGACTGGACTACGCAAACTCGCTTTACATAGGATTACCACAATATCAACTTGCGCGATTGCAACTGATCCAAAACACGGCGGCAAGGCTGATAACAGGAAAAAAACCCTGGGAATCCATTTCTCCTTCACTGAGGAGCTTACATTGGCTAACCGTAAAAAATCGGATCACGTTCAAGACCCTTTGCCTCACCCACAAATGCGTGCATAGAGAAGCTCCGCAATACCTAATGGAGAAAATAAATCATTACACACCAAACCGCAGTCTTCGATCAGCCAACAAAAACCTCCTCCTCGTGCCCAAAGCCCGGTATAAATCCAAGGGGGATCGGAGATTCGCTGTCCAAGGGCCTCTGCTATGGAATGCTCTACCAATCAACATCCGCCTGGAAGAAAATCACCTGGCTTTTAGGAAAAAACTCAAGACCTTCCTCTTTTAGCAGATGATCAAAGCTCGCCACAGCGCCTAGAGGCGATTCAGTTCGCATTGCGCGCTATATAAGTATTTCATTCATTCATTCATTCATTCATATGCAGACGATGCACTTCTGTACCTTGGGGACGCCTCGGACTCCCTTACGTCGGCCCTTTCTATTATTGACGAGTACGGTAAATTCTCGGGTGTCCGGATTAATTGGGGTAAGTCCAGTTTATTCTCTGATTCTACCCCCCCCCCCCGCCCCCCTCATCTCCACTGCAGAGGGTTACCCGTTTTCGGTACTTGGGGATTGAGATCTCCAGAGACCTCTCCCAATTTCTGATGGATAATCCGTACCCAATCCTGCGCGCTCTAACGGCGAAATGTCAGATTTGGAAGACGCTGCCCTTGACACCGGTGGGACGGGTTAACCTACTTAAATTGACGTTTCTCCCTAAATTTTTATACGTGTTTCGAAATACCCCCGTCCCGATCCCTGCCACATTCTTCCGCAAGCTGGATGGGGTTGTTTCCTCATTTATCTGGGGTGGCAGGGTTCCGAGGATCTCTAGGGCCAAGCTGCAGCTTCCGCTATCTCTGGGAGGTTTGTCTTTGCCCTGTTTTCGACGGTACTATTGGGCGGCGGTGTTAGTTACAGTTCGCTGGTGGTTTAATCAGACTAAATCTAACCCTGCGGTCACGTTG
This sequence comes from Lithobates pipiens, assembly GCF_037356315.1. Taxonomy (NCBI): domain Eukaryota; kingdom Metazoa; phylum Chordata; class Amphibia; order Anura; family Ranidae; genus Lithobates; species Lithobates pipiens. The sequence goes on along the minus strand of NW_027507788.1, from coordinate 9,957,439 downwards.
GAGGCGGCGATTTTGGGCTCCTATACAGCTTTGGCAGACTTCGTTTATCGGGGAGCCAAATCCAGCCCACACGTAACGATCCCGATGCGGACTACCATCCAAGTTTGGGAAAGAGTGGCTGCCACTGTTAAGGCGGCTGACTCTATCTCCCCTCATACCCCGCTATGGAGCAACCCCAGACTGCTGCACTTTAGCTCTATTCCGGATCCTGGCCTTTGGACCAGATTTGGAATAACTAAAATTGAACAAATCATGCCTACTGGGACTCTCATCCCCTTCCCGGACCTTAGAGAGGCCTATGGCCTTCCCTCTTGGATGCTATTCAGGTACCTCCAGCTAAAACATGCAACGCAGGCTCAATTCCCGGGGGAGATTCTGGTGGAGCCTCACGGGATAGAGAGATTTCTCACCTCTCGCGGGGTGGACAGGATTCTCTCTTCCCTGTATCTACGTTTGACCTGTGAGCGCCCAGGGGGGGAATCGCCCTTATTTCAGGTTTGGAAGGGGGACATCCCTTCCCTCACTGAGGAGGAGTGGGATTCAGCCCTGCAGCACTACCTTCCCAGGGTAATCTCCGCAAGAGACAGGTTCATCCAGCTGAAATTCCTACATAGAGCCTATTACACCCCTCAACGCTTGGCCAGGATCTACCCCGCCCAGTCTGAGCTTTGCCCTAAGTGTCAGCGGGCCATTGGTACCTTCTACCATGTTACATGGGAGTGCTCAGCTATTCAGGGCTACTGGCAACAGGTACTGATGGACATCAATGCGGTCACTGATCTTTCAGTATCCATGGATCCTAAGGTGCTTCTCCTGGGAATCACGGATACAGTGGTACATGCCAGTGGCGTAACTAGAACCTTCAGGGCCCCGATGCAAGGAACCATGAAGGGCCCCCCTGAACCCCAGCCAGGGCCCTTCCCTCCGAGTCCGGCGGTGGAACTCCAGGGCGTGGTCACAGGTATGACCTTTGTGAGCCCTGTAGTTCCACCACTGGTTGGGGAGAACAGACATCGGACTGAGCGGCAATGCATGGAGCAGGAGAGGGGTACTCTGAGGACACAGGTCATGCGGGGAATGCACAACTAAAGAGCAGCCAGTGCGATAGTAGAGCATGGAGCTCTGCTAGTCATCGTCCACCTCCAGCCACCCGTGTGCATGGTGCACTGGTACCCCTAGCTGCCTATGCTGCTGCCGGCCATATGTAGAGGGGGCTGCATGGGCCCCCTGCATCACAGGGCCCGGTTGCGGTCGCAACTGTTGCACCCCCTATAGTTACGCCCCTGGTACATGCTACTTATAAGAGTCTCCTACTGTTTTACCTTTGTTTCTATGCCAGAAAGGTGCTATTGCAGATGTGGAAGCAGTCATCTCCCCCCACAATTTCCCAGTGGCACTCAATGGTGGACTCGGTACTGCCGCTCTATAAGCTTACATATATGGGGCGGAAATGCCCCAAGAAGTTTGGTGGTGTCTGTCTGGGATCCATGGTTGAGTGCTCGTTCTCTTAGTGTATAATGTGAATCACCTTCCCTATCCCTTCCTTTGTGGTGAACTAGGATTAAGGTTTGATCTCTGCAAATATAAATGTATCGAGAAATGTGCATAAGGCCGCGTACACACGCGGGGACTGTTCGCTCAACTTTTTTCGTCAAATAGTTTCAGCGGACAGTCCGCTCAAAATTAGCATGGACGGACATGGCCACACACGACGAACGAACAGTCCGCTGAAACCGTGCGCGATGACGTGAACGGCACGTACGACGGGACTAGAAAACGACGTCCTATACACTGCAATGCAACCTTCGGCGTATAAATTCTTTCTGAGCATGCGCGGAACTTTGTTTGACGAACAAGCCTACACACGCGGGGACTGTCCGCTCAAACCAAGTTTCAGCGGAAATTCCGAAAAACTTTGTTCAGCAGACTGTTCGCTGAAACTGTCCGCTGAAAGCCCACACACGAGCGGACTGTCCGCCGAAACACTGTTCAGCGGACAAAGTTGAGCGAACAGTCCCCGCGTGTGTACGCGGCCTAAGTTGTAATGATACCTTATTTTAATCAATAAAACTTTTCTGTTAAAAAAAAAACAGTGTAAATTTGCTGTCCCCTCAAAATAACTCAACACACAGCCATTAATGTCTAAACAGCTGACAACAAAAGTGAGTACACCCCTAAGTGAAAATGTCCAAATTGGGCCCAATTAGTCATTTTCCCTTACTGGTGTCATGTGACTCGTTAGTGTTACAAGGTCTCAGGTGTGAATGGGGAGCAGGTGTGTTAAATTTGGTGTTATCGCTCTCACTCTCTCATACTGGTCACTGTAAGTTCAGCATAGCACCTCATGGCAAAGAACTGTCTGAGGATCTGAAAAAAAAGAATTGTTGCTCTACATAAAGATGGCCTAGGCTATAAGAAGATTGCCAAGACCCTGAAACTGAGCTGTGGCACGGTGGCCAAGACCATACAGCGGTATAACAGGACAGGTTCCACTCAGAACAGGCCTCGCCATGGTCCACCAAAGAAGTTGAGGTCACGTGCTCAGCATCATATCCAGAGGTTGTCTTTGGGAAATAGACGTATGAGTGCTGCCAGCATTGCTGCAGAGGTTGTAGGGGTGGGGGGTCAGCCTGTCAGTGCTCAGACCATACGCCGCACACTGCATCAAATTGGTCTGCATGGCTGTCATCCCAGAAGGAAGCCTCTTCTAAAGATGATGCACAAGAAAACCAGCAAACAGTTTGCTGAAGACAAGCAGACTAAGGAGATGGATTACTGGAACCATGTCCTGTGGTCTGCTGAGGCCAAGATAAACGTATTTGGTGTCAGATGGTGACAAGCGTGTGTGGGGGCAACCAGGTGAGGAGGACAAAGACAAGTGTGTCTTGTCTACAGTCAGGCATGGTGGTGGGGGTGTCATGGTCTGGGGCTGCATGAGTGCTGCCGGCACTGGGGGGCTACAGATCATTGAGGGGACCATGAATGCCAACATGTACTGTGACATACTGAAGCAGAGCATGATCCCCTCCCTTCAGAGACTGGGCCGCAGGGCAGTATTCCAACATGATAACCACCCCAAACACACCTCCAAGATGACCACTGCCTTGCTAAAGAAGCTTAGGGTAAAGGTGATGGACTGGCCAAGCATGTCTCCAGACCTAAACCCTATTGATCATCTGTGGGACATCCTCAAATGGAAGGTGGAGGAGGGGAAGGTCTCCAACATCCACCAGCTCCGTGATGTCATCATGGAGGAGGGGAAGAGGACTCCAGTGGTGACCTTAGAAGCTCTGGTGACCTCCATGCCCAAGCAGGGGCGGATCCAGGGGGGGGTCAATTGCCCCCCCTGAGAATACCGCCAGCTGATGACAGAACGGCCGGTTCCGCGGGTCCAATCGCGGCCGGTTCCGCGGGTACCCGTGGGCCGGTTCCGCGGGTCCAATCGTGGCCGGTTCCGCGGGTACCCGCGGCCGGTTCCGCGGCTCCAATCGCGGCCGGTTCCACGGGTACCCGCGGGCCGGTTCCGCGGGTCCAATCGCGGCCGGTTCCGCGGGTACCCGCGCGGCCGGTTCCGCGGGTACCCGCGCTGAGTGGACGGGTGAGGGGGGGGCAGCTGGGCAGCTTAGGAGGGCTGCTGGCCAATCAGGAAGCCAGCAGGCAGGGGAGCAGGGAGATGACATCATCTCTCACTGCCCTGCGTCCCTCCAGTTCCGCCCTCACTGTGTAGGAAGCTGTGTGCAGCAGAGAGATTGCATCATCTCTCTGCTGCCTATGTTCACTCTGGGACCCAACAAAAGACCACCAGTAGGTGACAATCCGCAATGTGTGGCAGGCTACGTGGCAAGTGGCAATCCGCAATGTGTGGCAGACTACGTGGCAAGTGGCAATCCGCAATGTGTGGCAGGTGACGTGGCAAGTGACAATCCGTAATGTGTGGCAGTTGACGTGGCAAGTGACAATCCACAATGTGTGGCAGGTGACGTGGCAAGTGACAATCCGCAATGTGTGGCAGGTGACGTGGCAAGTGACAATCCGCAATGTGTGGCAGGCTACGTGGCAATCCGCAATATGTTGCAGGCAACGTGGCAAGTGACAATCCGCAATGTGTGGCAGGTGACGTGGCAAGTGGCAATCCGCAATGTGTGGCAGGCAACGTGGCAAGTGACAATCCGCAATGTGTGGCAGGTGACGTGGCAAGTGGCAATCCGCAATGTGGGTCAGGCAACTTGGCAAGTGACAATCCGCAATGTGTGGCAGGTGACGTGGCAAGTGGCAATCCGCAATGTGTGGCAGGCTACGTGGCAATCCGCATCTGGTGGCAGGCGACGTGGCAAGTGACAATCCGCAATGTGTGGCAGGTGACGTGGCAAGTCACAATCCGCAATGTGTGGCAGGTGACGTGGCAAGTGACAATCCCCAATGTGTGGCAGGTGACGTGGCAAGTGGCAATCCACAATGTGGGTCAGGCAACTTGGCAAGTGACAATCCGCAATGTGTGGCAGGTGACGTGGCAAGTGGCAATCCGCAATGTGTGGCAGGCTACGTGGCAATCCGCATCTGGTGGCAGGCGACGTGGCAAGTGACAATCCGCAATGTGTGGCAGGTGACATGGCAAGTGGCAATCTGCAATGTGTGGCAGGCTACGTGGCAAGTGACAATCCGCAATGTGTGGCAGGTGACGTGGCAAGTAACAATCCGCATTTGGTGACAAGTGACAATCCACATTTGGTGGCAGGCGACATGGCAAGTGACATCCTCAGGGCTCCCACTGATTCTGCATTATGGTGAGTTGAACCATTTAATTTTATATTACAATGTATTAATAGAAATAATGCGCTTCAATCATCCTGACACCATAACAACCATGGTGCCGTAATGATTGAAGCGCCAATACCAGCCATTTCCCATATAAATTGCCCCCCAAAAACATATTTTATAGCAGTGCCCCTCCCGAGATTAGACTCTGGATCCGCCCCTGTGCCCAAGAGGGTTAAGGCAGTGCTGGAAAATAATGGTGGCCACACAAAATATTGACACTTTGGGCCCAATTTGGACATTTTCACTTAGGGGTGTACTCACTTTTGTTGCCAGCGGTTTAGACATTAATGGCTGTGTGTTGAGTTATTTAGAGGGGACGGCAAATTGACACTGTTATACAAGCCGTACACTCATTACTTTACATTGTAGACAAGTGTCATTTCTTCAGTGTTGTCACATGAAAAGAGAGAAGAAAAGATTTACATAAAATGTGAAGGGTGTACTGACTTCTGTGAGATACTGTATATCATAAGCATTTCGTAAATTCATTTCGGACCATACTTGCATTTTTTTTATAGCTGTCATACAAAACATACTAAAATACAGCCCCTAAATGATTGATTCCCCTTGTGTTTGATGAAACTGATGCATACACTTGAACTTTTTTGGGGAACACAGTCCCATTTGCATAGCTTTAGTGGTACTTCTAAGTGGTGACCTATAAAAAAAAAAAAAAAAAAAAAAAGGCCAGTCTCTTCCTATCTATCTAGTAATGTAATGTAATCAGCCAGATGGTGTGGTGTCTGCTGCCCCCTTGTGGCAAAAAAGAAGGTATCTACAAAATTAGTTTCCTTTATCCAGCATTTGCTAATTATTATTATTATAATACAATATGTATATAAAGCCAACAGTTTGTGCTTTACAACATGAGGGATGACAGTACAGTTACAATACAATTCAATACAGGAGGAATCAGAGGGCCCTGCTCCTTAGAGCTTACAATCTAAAAGGGAGGGTCATGCGAGACAAAGGTTAATAACGGTGGGGGACGAGCTGATGGAGATAGTGGGAATACAGCTGTTCAGTTTTTTGTTTTTTTTTAATGCGTTATGGTTGTCTGCATTTATTTATTTATTATTTCCTCATTTAGTATAATCAGGAATACAAAAAAAAAAACATAAAAAAAATATATTTTAAGGAAAAACAGAAATATTTATATTTTATAAATAAAGTATATTTATTTTTTGTATAGTTATAGCAAACAAGCGGTTGCTTTAGTCTCTTTTTTTTTTTTTTTCAGAGAATGTTTATCAATCTGTTGTAAATAGCTCGTTGCTCACAGAGTTCAGTAGCTGAAGCTGCAATTTACACAAAGAGCTGAATGGCTCAGCGCACTGGCTCTTCTCTTATCGGAGGGCTCAGTATTGATCAGTTTGACGTTTCAGTCATTTAAAGCCAACGATGATCTAGGCTGCTGTGCTGTCTCTTAAGTTAACCCATGGTGCTCTGGGGGGGGGGGGGGGATTTTCTGTTTATTTGTAAATCAAAAGTTGCATAGCTATAGAATAAACAGATATAAAACCAAATTTAAAAAAACGTATAAACTTAAAAGCCCAAATCCGGTGTTGGATACAGGTTTGGCGCTATATAAATTCTGTAAAATAATAATGGGTTCAAGGAAAGGGGACAGAAACGCACCCTCAGACTTCCACACCCCATGCCATCTGGTGTGTGTGAGTGACAGTGCTGGACCGATTAAACCAAAGTTTGGTATTGATGGATGTAATGTGGAATGGGTTGACCTTTGGGGGGGGGGGGGATAATACCCATTAGAGGGGCAATGTCAGTAGACTCAGTTATAGTCTTGGGATCAGTGCTGGGACAAAATCATCTAGAGCCCAGGGCGAACATGCAAAATTGTGCCCCCCCCCCCCCCAGATGTATGAGCATTATGTGTCAGGAAAAATCCCCCCACCCCCAAAAAAGTGAGCACTAATCTTCATGCTTACCCCCTAAGCATACATTTCCCCTCCTCCCAGTACAAATCCACCCCTACTGAGATTCACCCCTTCCCAGCACAAATCTTACCCCCCCATTCCCCCAGCTCAAATCCTCTCTCCCTATATGCCCCCAGCACAAATCCTCTACCCCTCAAATGTCCTCTCCAAACACAAATCCTCTCCCCTCCCACTCCAAAACCCGCTCCCAGCACTAAGTTCCCCAGCCTCAATTCCTCATCCTAGCACAAATCCTCCCCCCCCCCCAAAAAACATTTCTCCCTCCTAGCACACATCCTCTACCCCTCAAGTGTCCTCTCCGAGCACAACAAATCCCCCCAGCACTAATTCCCCTCCCCCAATTCCCCATCCTAGCACAAATGTGCCCCCCCCCAGGTTCCCCTTCTACCAAATATACCTCCAATCGTTCCTAAAAGCACAACCCCCCCCCCCCCAAAAAAAAACATCCTTCCTAGCACAAATTCCTTCCTCCCTCTACCATATGACCTTTTCTAGCGCAAATCCCCCCTCCTAGCACAAATCCTGTTCCCCCTCCCAAAATAAATACCCCCAAATTACCACTCCTAGCACACCTCCCCAAATTTCCCCTCCTTGAACAGTTCTTAAATTCCTCCTCCTAACACAAATCATCACCCCCCAATCTCTTTCTGGTGCCCTCCCCCCTCACATCACAGTGCCCAGGGCAGCCGCCCCTCCTGCCCACCCCTTGTCCCAGCCCTGCTTGGGATGCTAACTCTCTGATAGGGACAGAGAGAACATTCAGCAGAAAACACTTGGATGAGTATAGAGGAGTGGCGGGTTACAAAGGCTCATCTCCATCAAGAGTCTGTGTGAGAAGTTCATTGAAGGTAACAGGTGAAGCCAACGCGTTTCAAGGGAAATGCCTTCCCCTTCCTCAGGGCTAGTATGAAAAGGTGCAAAGATAATGTGTAGCGCTAAATATTGTGACCTAAAAAAGGAAGCATATATACATGTGTAGCACGGACCCCCGAAGGAGCTGCTGGTTTTATTTCGGGCTTACCGTTACCTCACCTGCTTGCTTCTCTGTCATGGGGATCCCGTGGTAAATGGCCCAAAGAAAGTTGAAACTGACACTGAATCCTCTTTCGGGTTATTTATTTTAGAAAAACAAAGTCTCTTAACAGAGGGTAGAGGGTGAGGGGCGAGTTCAGGCACTTAAATTGCAGGGTGAAGATATTGAAAGTATCCAGAGAATAAAACGGTTCCACACTGGATTCAACAACCTCCGGATAGACCTCTCTCACTAGGCCCAGCAGCCGGTGGGATGCTCGGTAAAATCTCTGCCACAGACTTGTGAGATACACTTGAGCGTTACTGAGGGGTGTGGATAAATTTAAAGAACTGACATATGGTACCAGTTTCTCTCAGCCGATCCGGCGATACCGTACGAATGTTGATCCAGGTTGCGTCCTTCAACTAAGTCTCCAGGCCTTCTCCTGAAAGGGTCCTCCCCTGTGGTTCTTCAGTTGCTGGGCCTCTCCTTTCTGATGAGGCGGCACCGGACCATCCCTGGATCAGTAGGCCCCAGAAAATTCGCTCGGGCCCATCCTTTCAGTTGCGTCGCCTCGGGCCAGCCAGCCCCGAGACTCAGGATGCATGGTTCCTCGCCCCAGGCCAGGAGGGCCATGGGGGCTAGGTCAGGTGGACCACCAGAACCAAAAAGACAGAAAAGATGCCCCCCCCCCCCCACCAACATGCCGTCGGTACCTTAAATACCACCCCCCTAGAATGCCCAGCAGGAGAACACTCCCACTGGGCTGGTTCCGAGAGACAAGTGGCATTCATCCCATCATTGGTTTCAGTAGAAGGAATTGTGTCCCATTGTTGGTGTCATTGGGACTCGAGGAATAGTGTCCCGTCAGTGTCCGCTGGAGGAATTATATCTCTTTGTTGGTGTCAGAAAGAGAAAAAGTTCCCCCGTTGTTGATTCAGGTATATGTAATAGTGGTTGGATAAATGCAAGCAAAGGGACTCGTTTGGCCCCTGGGCTGCAGTTTGGAGACCAATGGCATAGATAAATCTTGGAGGAAATATATGAAACCTATATATGCATCCTGTCACAAGCTACAATATATAGAAACAAATATATGTGTGTATGTGTGTGTGTATGTGTGTATATATATATATATATATATATATATATATATATATATATATATATATATATATGAATGTATCAATCAACAGGTGTAAAAAGAATATCTAATCTGTAAAAATATAAATAATATTTATTATTATTATTATTATTATTATTATTATTATTATTAATAATAATAATAATGTTAAAACATCCCGTGCCATGCAGTGAAGGAAGTGTCAGTATGACGGCCGCATATCACTCCCCTCCAGCAATGACAGCTCCTCTTCTTTTGTTTACTTTTCTCTTGTAACTTTGTATAAAAAGAAAAGAAAAAAACCGTAAAATAAAGGTGTATTGGTCATACCCTCACTTCGCCACAAGATGGCGCTAGGTTCCGGGCCGCAGCCCTATACAAACGGCGGAGTGCGGGGCCTTCAGCTGGTCGGAAGGCGCTCTGCCTCCCTCTGCTGGCGGAGTCCGGGAAGTGCGCCCTGCTGACGCCCTGCCGGCTGTGACACATTCAAATCGCGACAGGCGGGAAGAGCGAGCCGAGCACCGGGGAGGGTGAGAGGGGGAGGGGAGCGACAACCTGCTGTCAGAACTATAATTCCCAGCTGGGGGAGGGGGCCCGGGGCATGCTGGGAGTTGTAGTGCCGCCTCCAGAGAGTCATGTGCAAGGCATGCTGGGAATACAATGTGTGCTGGGATCGGTGGGGGTTGCTGGGACCTGTAGTGCATTCTAGGATTTGCATTGCATTGTTGGTGGGACACGCTGGGACTTGTGGTGGGTTGGGAGGACACGTTGGGGGGACACGCTGGGACTTGTGGGGGGTTGGGAGGACACGCTGGGACTTGCGGTGGGTTGAGGAGACACGCTGGGACTTGCGGTGGGTTGGGGGGACACGCTGGGACTTGTGGTGGATTGGGAGGACACGCTGGGACTTGTGGCGGGTTGGTGGGACACGCTGGGACTTGTGGCGGGTTGGTGGGACACGCTGGGACTTGTGGCGGGTTGGTGGGACACGCTGGGACTTGTGGTGGGTTGGGAGGACACGTTGGGGGGACACGCTGGGACTTGTGGGGGGTTGGGAGGACACGCTGGGACTTGCGGTGGGTTGAGGAGACACGCTGGGACTTGCGGTGGGTTGGGGGGACACGCTGGGACTTGTGGTGGATTGGGAGGACACGCTGGGACTTGTGGCGGGTTGGTGGGACACGCTGGGACTTGTGGCGGGTTGGTGGGACACGCTGGGACTTGTGGCGGGTTGGTGGGACACGCTGGGACTTGTGGCGGGTTGGTGGGACACGCTGGGACTTGTGGCGGGTTGGTGGGACACGCTGGGACTTGTGGCGGGTTGGTGGGACACGCTGGGACTTGCGGTGGGTTGGGGGGACACGCTGGGACTTGTGGCGGGTTGGTGGGACACGCTGGGACTTGTGGCGGGTTGGTGGGACACGCTGGGACTTGTGGCGGGTTGGTGGGACACGCTGGGACTTGTGGCGGGTTGGTGGGACACGCTGGGACTTGTGGCGGGTTGGTGGGACACGCTGGGACTTGTGGCGGGTTGGTGGGACACGCTGGGACTTGTGGCGGGTTGGTGGGACACGCTGGGACTTGCGGTGGGTTGGTGGGACACGCTGGGACTTGCGGTGGATTGGGAGGACACGCTGGGACTTGCGGTGGATTGGGGGGACACGCTGGGACTTGTGGCGGGTTGGTGGGACACGCTGGGACTTGTGGCGGGTTGGTGGGACACGCTGGGACTTGTGGCGGGTTGGTGGGACACGCTGGGACTTGTGGCGGGTTGGTGGGACACGCTGGGACTTGTGGCGGGTTGGTGGGACACGCTGGGACTTGTGGCGGGTTGGTGGGACACGCTGGGACTTGTGGCGGGTTGGTGGGACACGCTGGGACTTGTGGCGGGTTGGTGGGACACGCTGGGACTTGCGGTGGGTTGGTGGGACACGCTGGGACTTGCGGTGGGTTGGTGGGACACGCTGGGACTTGCGGTGGGTTGGGAGGACACGTTGGGGGGACACGCTGGGACTTGTGGGGGGTTGGGAGGACACGCTGGGACTTGCGGTGGGTTGAGGAGACACGCTGGGACTTGCGGTGGGTTGGGGGGACACGCTGGGACTTGTGGTGGATTGGGAGGACACGCTGGGACTTGTGGCGGGTTGGTGGGACACGCTGGGACTTGTGGCGGGTTGGTGGGACACGCTGGGACTTGTGGCGGGTTGGTGGGACACGCTGGGACTTGTGGTGGGTTGGGAGGACACGTTGGGGGGACACGCTGGGACTTGTGGGGGGTTGGGAGGACACGCTGGGACTTGCGGTGGGTTGAGGAGACACGCTGGGACTTGCGGTGGGTTGGGGGGACACGCTGGGACTTGTGGTGGATTGGGAGGACACGCTGGGACTTGTGGCGGGTTGGTGGGACACGCTGGGACTTGTGGCGGGTTGGTGGGACACGCTGGGACTTGTGGCGGGTTGGTGGGACACGCTGGGACTTGTGGCGGGTTGGTGGGACACGCTGGGACTTGCGGTGGGTTGGGGGGACACGCTGGGACTTGTGGCGGGTTGGTGGGACACGCTGGGACTTGTGGCGGGTTGGTGGGACACGCTGGGACTTGTGGCGGGTTGGTGGGACACGCTGGGACTTGTGGCGGGTTGGTGGGACACGCTGGGACTTGTGGCGGGTTGGTGGGACACGCTGGGACTTGTGGCGGGTTGGTGGGACACGCTGGGACTTGTGGCGGGTTGGTGGGACACGCTGGGACTTGTGGCGGGTTGGTGGGACACGCTGGGACTTGCGGTGGGTTGGTGGGACACGCTGGGACTTGCGGTGGATTGGGAGGACACGCTGGGACTTGCGGTGGATTGGGGGGACACGCTGGGACTTGTGGCGGGTTGGTGGGACACGCTGGGACTTGTGGCGGGTTGGTGGGACACGCTGGGACTTGTGGCGGGTTGGTGGGACACGCTGGGACTTGTGGCGGGTTGGTGGGACACGCTGGGACTTGTGGCGAGTTGGTGGGACACGCTGGGACTTGTGGCGGGTTGGTGGGACACGCTGGGACTTGTGGCGGGTTGGTGGGACACGCTGGGACTTGTGGCGGGTTGGTGGGACACGCTGGGACTTGCGGTGGGTTGGTGGGACACGCTGGGACTTGCGGTGGGTTGGTGGGACACGCTGGGACTTGTGGTGGATTGGGAGGACACGCTGGGACTTGCGGTGGATTGGGAGGACACGCTGGGACTTGTGGTGGGTTGGGGGGACACGCTGGGACTTGTGGTGGGTTGGGAGGACACGCTGGGACTTGTGGTGGGTTGGGAGGACACGCTGGGACTTGCGGTGGATTGGGAGGACACGCTGGGACTTGTGGTGGATTGGGAGGACACGCTGGGACTTGCGGTGGGTTGGGGGGACACGCTGGGACTTGTGGTGGGTTGGGGGTACACGCTGGGACTTGTGGTGGGTTGGGAGGACAAGCTGGGACTTGTGGTGGGTTGGGGGGACACGCTGGGACTTGTGGTGGGTTGGGAGGACAAGCTGGGACTTGTGGTGGGTTGGGGGGACACGCTGGGACTTGTGGTGGGTTGGGAGGACAAGCTGGGACTTGTGGTGGGTTGGGGGGACACGCTGGGACTTGTGGTGGGTTGGGAGGACAAGCTGGGACTTGTGGTGGATGGGATGTGGTTGTTGGGTCTTCTTTGCTCTGTCAGGTGCGATCTTTAGACTTGTAGTATTCTGATCTCCCTGCGGTGGGCGCTCTCCATAGTGTGGTGCTCTAAGATGACGCCCTCTACGGTGGGCTGTGAGGAGTCGGGCGGGTTGCGGTCGCAGTGCGGACCACGTCACCGACACGCCGGGTGTAGAGAGAGAAGATTGGGGACATTTTGTGGTCATAGAGCAGTGATGGCGAACCTTGGCACCCCAGATGTTTTGGAACTACATTTCCCATAATGCTCATGCACTGTGCAGTGTAGTGGAGCTTCATGGGAAATGTAGTTCCAAAACATCTGGGGTGCCAAGGTTTGCCATCACTGTCATAGAGGGGGGTGTGACCCCCCCCCCCCCCGAGCCCCCGAGCCCCCGCCATCCCTCCTCCATATTATTGGCTACACCCGGTGTGGCGACGGATGCGGTTTGATGCTTTATCGCTATCTGCCCCGTATCGCCCTCATCCCCCCCCCCAACCCCCCGCATTGGTATGAACCAAAAAATGAGTTGTGTGTCTCCCATAGCAACCAATGCAGTGGTCGTGTCCTGAGCCCAGGCCGGGGGGTATACAGGGAGGAGGGGGCCCAGGTTGTGGTTGCCAGGGGCGACAGGGCCGGCACCGAACCGCCATTCACTCCCCAGGATCGGGGCCTGTGTGCAGTCTGTTTATTTAATTGGTGGAATTGTAGTGGGGGGGGGGGGGGAGGGATGCTTTAAAAGGATCTAACGACGTGAAGTGGTTAAAAGGGGAGTCATTAGAAGCATTCTGATTGGCTTCCGCTACGTTATGACATTGTGCGCACTGCCTTATAGCGGAAGCCACCTTGTCAGTGGCGGAGTTTTCTTTTACTGCATCCATCCTGTCTGTGTTGCCACTGGCAGCCAATCGGAGACGGCCCTTTTTTTTTATATTATAAATTTTTTTTTGTTGGTTGTTTTTGTTTGTTTTGGGGATTTTTTTTTTGGGGGGGGGGGGGGGTTTTTTTTTTTTGTCACTTTTTCTTACCCGTTTACCTCCCCAGGAATGGATCGGCGCGGTCTGGCGCAGGAGCTGCGGAGATGGGTGACGGAGGAGATGGGAGTTCCCTCGCAGAAAGCGCCCCCGGAGGACGTCCTGCAGAGGTGAGGCGCCGACCCGCCGGGATTTAGAAAAGTAAGAGGAGCCGTTTACTTCCGACCACCTGACCCTCCTCGTCTTCTCTCTTCCCCAGGCTGTTCATCGGACAGTGCGCTGATATCTGGAAGTACGTCATCTGCCATGTGCGCAGCCAGAGGTGAGGGCCGCGTCCAACGCCTAAAGCTGATTGGTCGGTTGATCCCGCCTTTTATCTCTTAGAACCGGTTTAGTTAAAGGATTCCTGCGGAAAGCAAACATGTCCAGACCAGAACTTTTCTGGCACTTTTTGTGCTAGAAACTTACTTGGAACCCCCGAACCTTATAAATAAATGTAAAAAAATTATAAAAAATATATAAAATGTGTGTATATATATAATATATATATATAATTATTTTTATTATTATTCATTTTTTTATTATTATTTTTTTTTATATGGTTTGGGGAATCATTTTATTCCCTAGGATCTCTGAGATATTTCTCTATCTCTCTCTCTCTCTCGAGAGAGAGAGAGAGAGAGAGAAATATTATATATATATATATATATATATATATATATATATATATATATATATATATATATATATATATATATATATATATATAGTAAAAATAATATATATTTTTTTTATTATTTTTTTTTAAAATAAAAATAATATAGTATTCATTTTTTTTTATTTATATGGTTTGGGGAATAATTTTATTCCCTAGGATCTCTGAGATATATACAGTGCTTTGCGAAAGTATTCGCCCCCCTTGAACTTTTCAACCTTTTGCCACATTTCAGGCTTCAAACATAAAGATATAACATTTTTATTTTTTGTGAAGAATCACCAACAAGTGGGACACAATTGTGAAGTGGAACGAAATCTATTGGATTTTTGAAACTTTTTTAACTAATAAAAAAATGAAAAGTGGGGCGTGCAAAATGATTCGGCCCCCTTGCGTTAATACTTTGTAGAGCCGCCTTTTGCTGCGATTACAGCTGCAAGTCGCTTGGGGTATGTCTCTATCAGTTTTGCACATCGAGAGACTGAAATTCTTGCCCATTCTTCCTTGCAAAACAGCTGGAGCTCAGTGAGGTTGGATGGAGAGCGTTTGTGAACAGCAGTTTTCAGCTCTTTCCACAGATTCTCGATTGGATTCAGGTCTGGACTTTGACTTGGCCATTCTAACACCTGGATACGTTTATTTGTGAACCATTCCTTTGTAGATTTTGCTGTATGTTTGGGATCATTGTCTTGTTGGAAGATAAATCTCCGTCCCAGTTTCAGGTCTTTTGCAGACTCCAACAGGTTTTCATCCAGAATGGTCCTGTATTTGGCTGCATCCATCTTCCCCTCAATTTTAACTATCTTCCCTGTCCCTGCTGAAGAAAAGCAGGCCCAAACCATGATGCTGCCACCACCGTGTGTGACAGTGGGGATGGTGTGTTGAGGGTGATGAGCTGTGTTGCTTTTACGCCAAACATATCGTTTTGCATTGTGGGCAAAAAGTTGGATTTTGGTTTCATCTGACCAGAGCACCTTCTTCCACATGTTTGGTGTGTCTCCCAGGTGGCTTGTGGCAAACTTTAGATGAGACTTTTTATGGACATCTTTGAGAAATGGCTTTCTTCTTGCCACTCTTCCATAAAGGCCAGATTTGTGCAGTGTACGACTGATTGTTGTCCCATGGACAGACTCTCCCACCTCAGCTGTAGTTCTCTGCAGTTCATCCAGAGTGATCATGGGCCTCTTGGCTGCATCTCTGATCAGTCTTCTCCTTGTCTGAGCTGAAAGTTTAGAGGGACGGCCAGGTCTTGGTAGATTTGCAGTGGTCTGATACTCCTTCCATTTCAAAATGATCGCTTGCACAGTGCTCCTTGGGATGTTTAAAGCTTGGGAAATCTTTTTGTATCCAAATCCGGCTTTAAACTTCTCCACAACAGTATTACGGACCTGCCTGGTGTGTTCCTTGGTCTTCATGATGCTCTCTGCGCTTTCAACAGAACCCTGAGACTATCACAGAGCAGGTGCATTTATACAGAGACTTGATTACACACAGGTGGATTCTATTTATCACCATCAGTCATTTAGGACAACGTTGGATCATTCAGAGATCCTCGCTGAACTTCTGGAGTGAGTTTGCTGCACTGAAAGTAAAGGGGCCGAATAATTTTGCACGCACCACTTTTCAGTTTTTTATTAGTTAAAAAAGTTTCAAAAATCCAATAGATTTCGTTCCACTTCACAATTGTGTCCCACTTGTTGGTGATTCTTCACAAAAAATAAAAATGTTATATCTTTATGTTTGAAGCCTGAAATGTGGAAAAAGGTTGAAAAGTTCAAGGGAGATCCTAGGGAATAAAATGATCGTTGCAATTTTTTATGACACGCGGTATTTGTGGCAGTGTTTTTATTTATTTTTAATTTTGCATTTTTTGGGGGGAAAAAAATACACTGTAATAAAAAATTTTTAAAGCAACAAAAAAAAATCACAAAATATAACCCAATTTTTTTTGGTAAAAAATAAAAGATGATGTTACGCCAAGTAAATGGATACCAAACATGTCACGCTTTAAAAATTGCGCCCCGCTCGTGAAATGGCGCCAAACTACAATACTTAAAAATCTCCACAGGCGATGCTTTAAAAAAGAAAAAGTTTGAAGGTTATCTGCTTAGAGTTACAGAGGAGGTCCAGTGCTAGAATTATTGCTCTCGCTCTACCGATCGTGGTGATACCTCGCGTGTGTGGTGAGAACACCGTTTACATATCTGCATGGGGCTTTTGCGTATGGGTCCACGTGAGCACGGAGGGATGGGGGGGAAGTTTAACCACTTCCTGCCCGGCCTATAGCAGAATGACGGGCGGGCGGTGGTTCAGTTATCCTGACTGGGCGTCATATGTGGTCCAGCAGGATAACAGCCACCACACGCCCATGGGGACGAGCATCGTTGCGATCGGTGGTGCGGCGTGTCACTCTGACACACCGCACAACTGATCTCGGTAAAGAGTCTGCTGTCCAATCACAGCTGATCATTATGTAAACCGGAAGAGCCATTGATGGGCTTTTCCTTGCTCGCATCTGACAGACGCGGGTAGAGGACAGCCAATCGGCTGCTCTCCTGACTGGGGGGGGGGGTCCTGTGCTGATTGTTTATCAGTGGATGTCCACACTGGACCACCAGGGACACCACAACAGATGGATCACCAGGGATGCCACCCTAGACCCCCAGGGATACCAGTAAATGCCCAAACAAAGCCAGTCAGTGCCTGCCAGATGTCCCCTCATCGGTGGTGCCCATCCATGCCACCCATAAGTACCCATCAGTGCCGCATATCAACGGCGATCAGTTCTGCAAACCAGTGCCGGGAAAACACTTCAAAGCCGCAACATACCTATACATATTGCAGTCAGCAAGTGGGTAAAAAAATGCTAATATGCCTGGCTGTCATGGTAATCCTCAGTCTTCAATGCTGAACATATTTTGATGACTTCTTTTCTTCTCTTGTAGGACGGTGAGGAACATCGAAGGCAACCTTCTGTGGTATCCTTACTGACTGACGTTCTGCTTTATATGGGCCACAGATGTTCTTTGATATGGAACAGTGAGGGGGGGGGGGGGGGGGGGGCTGGAACCCCTGTCAGGTTTTTATTGCTGCCTCTGTCCCCACTGGGGACATTCGCTGTCTTTTCCTGGTGTCACTGTGACAGAATGTAATTGGAAGACTTTTTTGACACCACCTGGTGTGTGGGCCCGCGGTCGCTTCTGGCGTGTGGGGCCCGCGGTCGCTTCTGGCGTGTGGGGCCCGCGGTCGCTTCTGGCGTGTGGGGCCCGCGGTCGCTTCTGGCGCATGGGGCCGGCCGGGGACCCTTCTGGCGCGTCGGCGGGCCGGGGACCCTTCTGGCGTGTCGGCCCGCGGTCGCTTCTTGCTCCCCCAATCTTGGAAGTACCAGGTATTATTTCTTGCTCCCAGGTGTGGGAGCCAAAGGGGGAGGAGTATATGCTTCCGGTGGGGCCATGGTTAAAGAGAACCCGTACCCTCCAATAGATGTGGAAATTGAAGCCCTGAGATACGTAAAGGGAGCACAACCCTCCTGATTGGGGCTTTGGGTTTGCATTAGTCCATCAGCAGTTTCCTTATGTTGGTGATCTGGGAACCCCTGATTGTGATGGAGGGGAGGTGTTCCCGGACACACCCACAAATAGACCTGTATACACCATTCCCACCATCTCCCAGCCTGCTCTGATCCCACAGATAGGCAGAGGAGAGCAGAGATCTGCACACAATGTCTGTCTGGACTGGAATAGTCCCATCTCATGTCTATATGGGGGGGGGGGGCTTTGTAAATGGAATCGGGGAAAAAAAATACAATTAATCAATTAGCCAATTATCAATCAATAGGCAATTGAATCCTCATGTATATGTTACACCTTGACTGTGAACACAGGTATCAGCAGCTGCAGCACTCGGAGGTAAGTGATCCTACTATCTGAATTGTCCATGCGTGGGTGGGGGAGGGGCTTAAAGGGTTTTCATTTGCCTGTGTCCTCTATCAAGGGGGGGGGGAGGGGCTGTTCTGTTTCAAATGCCACTTTATGCGTTGACATGCCTCCTTCTACCCATCCTGCCTGGGCAGTACAGCCACCTGCTGACTTTGCAGAATCCACAGGCAGCTCAACTCTTCAGTACGACACACAATTTTGAATTCCGACTGAATTTTACTTCAACTTATTGCCGTACACAGAGGATGTTTTTCCAGTCTTTTGAAATGTAAGAAGACATAGGGGGTTGATTTTACTAAAGGCAAATAGACTGTGCACTTTGCATGCTCAGTTGCTCCAGAGCTTAGTAAATGAGGGGAAAGCTCTGCTGACTCATCATCCAATCACATGCAAGCAAAAATTCTTTTTTTTTTCTTTTCTTTTCTTTATTTTCCTTGCATGTGATTGGCTATTCTCTGTAAAGTAAGGCTCTCCCTCATTTACTAAGCTCTGGAGCAACTGCACTTGCAGAGTGCACAGTCTGTTTGCCTTTAGTAAATCAACCCCAATGGCTTTCATAAGCAATACATCCTAAAAAAAAAAAAATGGTGAAGGATCTAGCTAGGGTTAGTTCCTTTAGTCCCAAACGGGAGCGGAGGACTAGGGAAGATTACCAAAATCACATTCGTAAACAAGTTGTAGTGGCCCAAAACTGCCACTAGATGTCAGCATACTACCAAAATTGATAACGCCATACCGTTCCATACAAGACATAAAAAAAAAAATACATGAAGGTAAGGCAGAATGGCGGCGATGTGCCGATTTGGGCGCATGACCTCAAAACCAGAAACAGACAATGTACTAAAAATGTACTGACCTCCTTCCTATAGAAAGCAATTGAAGAATCTTTCTCTAATATGTATAAATGAGATGGATACCAACCCCCCTCCCCAACGTAAATTTTTTATTGTTCTTCTGATATTCTCGGCAGGCGCAGCGCTCGGCGGAGGAGGAGGAGCAGCAGCACAGGAAGCAGCTGTGTCGGGAGATCCTGGAGCTGCGATCGGAGCTGCAGCACTTGCAGGAACAGATCCAGAGCGCAGAGGGGGAGATCCTCAGCCAAGGTGAGACAGGACAAGTTCAGCGACAATGTGTGTGGGGGGGGAGAATATATACCTAAGTGTCAGTCCAGGGACCGGGTGGATCCAGACTTTATTGTTGGGATGACGCGGTGCCCGGACTGATATCCGTGACGTCAGCAGAGAGTGGACTTCAGACCGACCTGAAAACGAGTCGCAGGAGTGCAAAGCGAATTTCACTCCTGTGACTCGTAGGAGAAGCCCAGCCAAACAAGCTGAAGCTGGACTTCTCCTTTAAGGCAGCGCCGGAAAATAATGGCGGCTACACAAAATATTGACACTTTAAGCCAATTTTGGACATTTTCACTTAGGGGTGTCCTCACTTTTGTTGGCAGCGGTTTAGACATTAATGGCTGTGTGTTGAGTTATTTTGAGGGGACAGGAAATTTACACTGTTATACAAGCTGTACACTCACTACTTTACATTGTAGACAAGTGTCATTTCTTCAGTGTTGTCACATGAAAAAAATAGAAGAAAAGATTTACAAAAATGTGAGGGGTGTACTTACTTTTGTGAGATACTGTGTGTATATTTTTGAGCCTCTGCAATCTCTGCTCTGTGTGTTTCATACTGGAGAGGGTCAGAGACTGCCGACGTGACGCGGGAGAGGGTCAGAGACTGCCGACGTGACGCGGGAGAGGGTCAGAGACTGCCGACGGCGTGAATGTAAATCTTACTCTTGCCCAAGTCTTATACCTCCATCGTGTTCTTCTAGCTGCCGGTCAGTGTTGTGGTCACTATGTACATTATATCCCCACAGAACTGAACAGCGAGAAGTCGCAGGATTACCGCCGCCGCGCTCTCCTGCTCCGGGCGTTCAGTAAGAAGAGAGATGAGGAGTGCGAGATGCTCCGGGAAAGCAACGCTCGGATACAGTACCGCTGCGAGCAGCTGCAGGACGTCAGCCGGTGTGTAGATGACCTCAAAAGTCCCGTCCGTTCACCGGGCGGAGAGGATTGTGTTGGTTGTCGGTGAATGTCGGGTGTCCAACATTCTTACGTTTTTTTTTGTTTTTTGTTTTTTCCCCCTGCAGAGTATCTCAGAGGGAGATTATATTTCCTTTGTTGGAAGGTGACTCTGCCAGCGGCACCTTACCGCAGCCTGAAGTGATGGTAGGTGACCCCCGTACCTCTTCTGTCTGAACTTTGTCCTCAACATGCCATGATTGGAGCAGAACTCTAGTTTCACAATACCTCCCATCCTGGGGGCCCCTTACAAATTTATTTATTTATATATATATATATATATATATATATATATATATATATATATATATATATATATATATATATATATATATATATATATACACACGCACACTGATCAGCCATAACTTTATTATCACCCACCTAATATTAAGGAGGTTCAGAGTCTCTTCCGATATTCGCTCATCCACTCCTTCAATAACCAGGTATGTATCACTTTAAGAGCCAAGTTCTACTCATCTATGAAATCCACTAAAAGTACTCCAATCAAATAAAGGCGGCCATCTTGTAATATTGCCACGATTTCTCAATTTATTAAGATAGATTGCACTCACGATTGAGAAAGAGATCAAAACCGCATATGATAAAACAGATCCCACTTCCAGCCTACGTGATGATGTCACCTGTCTTCACCCAACACGTTGCGTCTCTTGTTACGTGTCTTCATCAGGGTAAAGGAACCTGTGAAGACAAGGAATGACGCCTTTTTTTTTATATTCCCCTGTTTTGGTTATAATTGAAGACTTCTAAGATCCCCGTTTTCCTTTTGCAGAGGGACGTCCGGGACGTTTGCCAGGTGCGCTTGCTGTTTTTGCGCTCTCTCCGGGATGATTCCATCTCTTCTTCGTAAGTATAAGCCTCCTGCCGGGAGGTTTAGCCGCCTTCTCTGTTCTGTTATTTTTCAAATTCCTTTGCGTCCGTTCTAAGCCTAACCTTTTTATTCCACGCAGGACCGGAGGGGATGAGCTTCGTTCTCTGGCACACCAGCAATGGATGAGCATGGCGGAGGTGAGCAATTTTAAAAGGCACGCTCCTATTACATGGGACCATTTTTTCATATTTTTTTTTTTAATTACTTCACTTTGAATATAGTGGTGAAGGTTAGAGCCTCTGACCGGTATTTATTGCCATCTATGTCTGTATCGAGTCTGTCTTTATATTGGGACAAGAAGGGTCGGCCATGAGCCAGTTGGGATTTTATTTTGCACAGCGCTGTCAGATGAATGCTGAATAGTATTGGCTTGGAACTGGAAGTTAGGAAATATGAAAAGAAAGCTAAGTGTATCCCGTTTATATTAACCTATCAAACATTTTCATGTCCCGTAGAAGGTCTGGAGCTCCCATCCTCCCAACCACATTGTCTCCTCCCTGGAGCACCTGGCTCTGGAGGCCACGCGGGATATGAGGCAGCTACAGTCCTCCCTTGCGGCTGACCCCTCCCAGACCTCCAGCAGCATCTCTGAGACCACCGGTGATGGCCACGACAGCAGAGATGCCTTGGACACCTCCAAAAGGGCAAGGTGATTTCTCCATAAGTATCTTTTTATAGATCCGAGAGAGCAAATAAGAAAAAAGGGCCACCTATAACAAAAGGTAGACCTAGGATGAGTTTATTCTGTATTTGATACATTATATCGCCTAAAGTAGATGGACACCTGACCATCACATCTTTATGATCTTGTTGGACATCCCATTCCATCCATGGCCTTTTAATATAGCGTTCCCCCGAACCCCACAATATGGAGTTGGCCTCCTCTTTGTGGCTATACCCTCCTCTACTCTGGGAAGACTTTCCACAAGCTTTTGGAGGGTGTCTGTGGGAATTTTGTGTGATCAGGCATTAATGTTGGATGATGAGACCTGGTTCACATGTTGGGTCACCCGCTAGGCGCCAAGAAAAAAAAAAAGACCTGGTTCCCATGTTGGGGCTTTTGTTGGGTGCCAAGAAAAGAGACCTAGTTCCTGTGTTGGGTGGCTCATATTGGGCACCAAGAAAAAAGACCTGGTTCCTCTGTTGGACCTCTTGTTGGGCACCCAGAAAAAAGACCTGGTTCCCATGTTGGGCCTCCCATTGGGCGGCAAGTAAAAAAGACCTGGTTCCCATGTTGGGGCTTTCGTTGGACGCCAATAAAAGAGACCTGGTTCCTGTGTTGGGCGGCTCATATTGGGCACCAAGAAAAAAGACCTGGTTCGTCTGTTGGACCTCTTGTTGGGCACCAAGTAAAAAAGACCTGGTTCCCATGTTGGGCCTCCCATTGGGCGCCAAGTAAAAAAAAACCTGGTTCCCATGTTGGGCCTCCCATTGGGCGCCAAGAAAAAAAGACCTGCTTCCCATGTTGGACCTAGCACTGGGCGCCAAGAAAAAAAGACCTAGTTCCCATGTTGGGCGCCAAGAAAAAAGGCCTGGTTCCCATGTTGGGCCTCCCATTGGGCACCAAGTAAAAAAGACCTGGTTCCCATGTTGGGCCTCCCATTGGGCGCCAAGTAAAAAAGACCTGGTTCCCATGTTGGGCCTCCCATTGGGCACCAAGTAAAAAAGACCTGGTTCCCATGTTGGGCCTCCCATTGGGCACCAAGTAAAAAAGACCTGGTTCCCATGTTGGGCCTCCCATTGGGCGCCAAGTAAAAAAAACCTGGTTCCCATGTTGGGCCTCCCATTGGGCGCCAAGAAAAAAAGACCTGGTTCCCATGTTGGACCTCGCACTGGGCGCCAAGAAAAAAAGACCTGGTTCCCATGTTGGGCGCCAAGAAAAAAGGCCTGGTTCCCATGTTGGGCCTCCCATTGGGCACCAAGTAAAAAAGACCTGGTTCCCATGTTGGGCCTCCCATTGGGCGCCAAGTAAAAAAGACCTGGTTCCCATGTTGGGGCTTTCGTTGGGCGCCAAGAAAAAAAAAAGACCTGGTTCCCATGTTGGACCTCGCACTGGGTGCCAAGAAAAAAAAAGACCTGGTTCCCATGTTGAGCGCCAAGAAAAAATACCTGGTTCACATGTAGGGCGCCAAGAAAAAAGACCTGGTTCACATGTTGGGCGCCAAGAAAAAAGACCTGGTTCACATGTTGGGCACCAAGAAAAACACCTTGTTCCCTTGTTGGGGCTCATGTTGGGCGTCAAGAAAAAAAGAAACGTTTCCTGTGTTGGGGCATTCGTTGTGCGCCACCTGGTTCACGTATTGGACCTTACATTGGGCACCAAGAAAATTCAAATGTTGGGCGCCAAGAAAAAAACCTAGTTCATGTGTTGGGCACCAAGGAAAAGACCTGGTTCATGTGCTGGGGCTCATGTTTGGCGCAAAGAAAAAAAAAAGACCTGGTTCACGAGTTGGGCTTCACATTTGGTGCCAATTTAAAAAACAAAACTATTTAATGAGTTGGGCACCAAGAAAAAAGACCTGGCTCACTATCGGCATGCCAATTCATCCCAAAAGTGTACCGGACACTCGAGTTCCTCCACACTAAACCAGTCAAAGCTTGTCTTTTTATGGAGCTCGCTTTGTACACAGGGGTACCGGTAATGCTGGAACAGAAAAAAACTTTCACCAAACTGTTACCACAAAGCTGGAAGAGAAGACTTTTCTATAATGTCTTTTGTATGATGGAGTATTATCAGGACCCTTCACTGGAGAAATATCGGAACTCCATCATTTAGAGGGCGGGGGAGGGGGGGGCACATTCTTTTGGCCATATAGGAAGGTGTGGTGGTCAGGTGTCTTCAGATTTGCCCATATAATGTAGCTGAACTTGCAAAATGCCACATTGAATATAAGTTATGGGACATGCAGGTGGTTTTCTGGGTAAAATTTTTCAGGTTGGTGATTGGTTGTCGGTTCTTTTCAGATCTTACTATGAGGGTGACCATCGCAACTCTGCAGACGTTCTCCCGTCCTTTAACAGTCTGATACAGGTATGTATGTCGCCAGCATCTCTTGTCTGTTACAGCAAGCCGTTACTGCCTACATACCGTCAGATCTGCTCTATATACTTAGCAATATCTTGGAAAATTTTCAAAAAGAAATTTACAATGTATTTTACTGCAAACTGTTATTGTAAAATTTACCTGAAAGGTTTTTTTATCATGTCGATTTAAATGTTTGCTGTGCCATATTTCCATAATTTTATTACATATTGAGGACTTTCCTCAAGTTCTCCTTTGTAATGGCCAACTGTATTTTCGGAAATGTGACTGACTTCTCTTTGCCGTTATTTAGACAGGTGTTAGCTGCACAGTGATGCAGCTTTCTAGTCAATCTTATCACTATGGTAAAAGAATACCCGAGGGTGCATTAAAAAAAAAAAAAAAACTGTTTATCCATCAAAGCTTCATGTACATTTCTTAGGTGCAAAATTGAATGTTCTTAGGCTATATCCTGCAGCTTAAATGTGGATGGGGAAAATATGGGATCATGGCCAGTAGGTGGCGCTGATGAGCTTACTTATTTTCTGTGATGCTCTGCGCCATCTAGTGGCCATAATGTATTCTCCCCATTCACACGGTCTGTGTGT
Source organism: Lithobates pipiens (assembly GCF_037356315.1). Taxonomy (NCBI): domain Eukaryota; kingdom Metazoa; phylum Chordata; class Amphibia; order Anura; family Ranidae; genus Lithobates; species Lithobates pipiens. The sequence continues at coordinate 9,932,626 of NW_027507788.1, read as the reverse complement.
TTTTTTTTTTTTTTTTAGTTTTTTTTTTTATTAATATATGCACTTTTATAGATTGAAAGAGTTTAAAAAAAAAAAGAGAGTGCGGAAACTTTAAAGAACCCCTCATAACATTTACACAGCAAACAATATAGCCCAGGACATGTGTCTGAGAATATGAATGAAAATATATATATATATATATATATTATAATATAATTTTAGAGAGAGAAAATATATAAGATTGTGGTAGGTGTATTTATACAAAATAAAAATAAATGAATCTGCCTATAAATTCATTCTATGTGAATGGGGCAAGGAAAAATATATTGTGTGTTTGTAGGTATATATATATATATATATATATATATATATATATATATAATATAATATATATATATTTTTTTTTTTTAACCCAGTCACATAGAATGAATTTATAGGCAGATTAACTTTTATTTTGTATAAATACACCTACCACAATTGGAGAGATTGCAAGAACTGCAGACAACCGCTAAAGCACATTCTTCACAATTGTCTGTGTAATATGCTTATAGTAATATGGAACAGCAAAAAAGTAACCATTTCTGCTGTATGAGAGCAGGATGGCGGGGGTTGGGGTGTATGTTAAAATTTCGGGAAAGTGTTAAATCCTAGAAGGGAACTTAGAAAATAATTTTTGCTCTGACAGGTTCTCCTTTTCTTTCTTTCTTTTTTTTTTTTTTATTTCTTTTATTTCTTTTTTTGTGTCCTCAGGAGGGCTGGGGTGAGTCCGTCAAGGTGACCTCAGAACTGCGCTCTGTGCAGCACCAGATACAGGAAGTGTCAGAGCCCCTGGCGGCAAAGATACAGGAAGTGCACAAATCCCTGGCAGATGACCGTGAGATCTCTCAGCTCAGCAGGTGGGTGACCCAAAATCATTATTTTTTTATTTTCTTGGGTCTGTTCAGTAGTTCACCTAAATCTGTAATAAAAAAAAGGGAACATTTGATTTAAAAGTGGCATTAGCACATTGATGAGGGTGTAAATGAGGAACCAGGTTCAGTCTTTTTTTTTTTGGTTGCAGTACTTTTCTATAGACCTTTAGGTGGTGCTGTTTGGACTACAGTAAAGATTTTTACTGTTTAGGTGCGCCATCTGCAGGCTGTGGTTGGGTATTGCACCCTGTAAGCTAAGCCATGTCTTTTAAGGTAAGCTTTCCTTGTTCCTCTCCCTCTGGATGGATGTCAGGGCCGCGTTTGATGCCGAGCTGCGTTCCGTGCTCCTTCGAGGAAGTCAGGAGGCTTTGTTGCAAGAATGTCGAGCGTTACAAGAAAGCGCCATGGAGCGGAAGCAGGAAGTGAAACTTCTCCAACAGCATCAGCAGAACATTCAGGACTCCTGCCTCCTGCTGGTCAGTCTGTTGCACTACGCCTCTGTGCTCACCCTCCGCATTCTCTGTCTTTCCTCTTCAGATCTCTGACTTGTTACTTTGTATTACAGGACAAAAAACAAAAACAGATCCAAATCTTAATAACGGGAAACGCCACAGCCAAGTCCCAGATACGCCGCAGCTGCACAGAGGTGAGGTCATGTTTAAAAGACGCCTTAATAGGGACCATTGAATGTGTGTATTTTCTTTAAGGGGTTAAAGTGTTCCCTCGGTGTGTTTACTAATGGTATAGGGGGGGATGGGCTGCCTGGGACAACACAGAGATCCGTGTTCCTGCATAGCAGAAAGAGAGGATCTCTGTATCATCCCCTGATAGGATGGAATCTGCCTTGTTTACTTCAGCAGATCCCCGTTCTGTCTCTGCAGGGAACGATCGCGGGCGGCCGGTGGACATTGTGTGCGCCGGAGCCGCTGATTGGCTCCCCCACTGGCCAATTGGCACCCGCACCCACAGGTTGCTGTGTACGTGCCCAACGTACACCTACAGCGATTCAAGCTGCCGAGCCAACGGGGTGCGATATAACTGCGGTGGAGGGGAGGATTGGGGGGATATAGGTGGATGGGGTGGGGGGGGTTGGGGGGTAAGGGTTGGGGGGGGTGGTGGGGGTGTGGTGGGGTTGGTGGGTGGGGTGTACACACTTATGCATTTAGGGTTTTGAATTTTTGACCTGTAAGTTGTTTAATACTTGTTAGATTTATTTTAATGATGTTTCTATAGATTATATATATATATATATATATATATATAATCTCATTTAATAGTCATTAGATCTTCTTTCTCCTTTCCTTCCTTTCTTCTTTCTCCTTTCCTTCCTTCCTTCCTTCCTTTCTTCTTTCTCCTTCCTTCCTTCCTTCCTTCCTTCCTTCCATTCTTCTCCTCCTTCCATTCTTCTCCTTCTTCCTTCCTTCCTTCCTTCCTTCCTTCCTTCCTTCCTTCCTTCCTTCCTTCCTTCCTTTCTTTCTTCTCCTTCTTCCCTCCTTCCTTCCTTCCTTCCTTCCTTTCTCCTTCTTCCTTCCTTTCTTCTCCTTCCTTCCTTCCTTCCTTCCTTCCTTTCTTCTCCTTCCTTCCTTCCTTCCTTTCTTCCTTCCTTTTCTTCTCCTTCCTTTCTTCCTTCCTTTTCTTCTCCTTCCTTCCTTTCTTCTCCTTCCTTCCTTCCTTTCTTCTCCTTCCTTCCTTCCTTCCTTCCTTCCTTCCTTCCTTCCTTCCTTCCTTCCTCCTTCCTTTCTTCCTTCTCCTTCCTTTCTTTCTTCCTTCCTTCCTTCCTTCTCCTTCCTTCCTTCCTTTCTTCCTTTTTTCCTTCCTTTTCTTCTCCTTCCTTCCTTTTCTTCTCCTTCCTTCCTTTTCTTCTCCTTCCTTCCTTTTCTTCTCCTTCCTTCATTCCTTCCTTTCTTCTCCTTCCTTCATTCCTTCCTTTCTTCTCCTTCCTTCATCCTTCCTTTCTTCTCCTTCCTTTCTCCTTCCTTTTCTTCTCCTTCCTTTCTTCCTTTCTCCTTCTTCCTTCCTTTCTCCTTCTTCCTTCCTTTCTCCTTCTTCCCTCCTTTCTCCTTCTTCCCTCCTTTCTCCTTCTTCCCTCCTTCCTTCCTTCCTTCCTTCTTCCCTCCTTTCTCCTTCTTCCCTCCTTTCTCCTTCTTCCCTCCTTTCTCCTTCTTCCCTCCTTTCTCCTTCTTCCCTCCTTTCTCCTTCTTCCCTCCTTTCTCCTTCTTCCCTCCTTTCTCCTTCCCTCCTTCCTTTCTCCTTCCTTTCTTCCTTCCTTTTCTTCTCCTTCCTTTCTTCCTTCCTTTCTTCTCCTTCCTTTCATCTCCTTCCTTCCTTTCTCTCCTTCCTTCCTTTTCTTCTCCTTCCTTCCTTTCTTCTCCTTCCTTCCTTTCTTCTCCTTCCTTCCTTTCTTCTCCTTCCTTCCTTTTCTTCCTTCCTTCCTTTTCTTCTCCTTCCTTTCTTCCTTCCTTCCTTCCTTCCTTCTCCTTCCTTCCTTCCTTCTCCTTCCTTCCTTCCTTCTCCTTCCTTCCTTCCTTTCTTCTCCTTCCTTCCTTCCTTCCTTCCTTTCTTCTCCTTCCTTCCTTCCTTTCTTCTCCTTCCTTCCTTCCTTTCTTCTCCTTCCTTCCTTCCTTTCTTCTCCTTCCTTTCTTCTCCTTCCTTTCTTCTTCTTCCTTCCTTTCTTCTCCTTTCTTCTCTCCCTTCCTTTCTTCTCCTTCCTTCCTTTTCTTCTCCTTCCTTTCTTCCTTCCTTCCTTCCTTCCTTCCTTCCTTCCTTCCTTTCTTCTCCTTCCTTCCTTCCTTTCTTCTCCTTCCTTCCTTCCTTTCTTCTCCTTCCTTTCTTCTCCTTCCTTTCTTCTCCTTCCTTTCTTCTCCTTCCTTTCTTCCCCTTCCTTCCTTCCTTCCTTCCTTCCTTCCTTCCTTCCTTCCTTCCTCCTTCTTCCCTCCTTTCTCCTTCTTCCCTCCTTTCTCCTTCTTCCCTCCTTTCTCCTTCTTCCCTCCTTTCTCCTTCTTCCCTCCTTTCTCCTTCTTCCCTCCTTTCTCCTTCTTCCCTCCTTTCTCCTTCTTCCCTCCTTTCTCCTTCTTCCCTCCTTTCTCCTTCTTCCCTCCTTTCTCCTTCTTCCCTCCTTTCTCCTTCTTCCCTCCTTTCTCCTTCCTTCCCTCCTTTCTCCTTCCTTTCTCCTTCCTTCCTTCCTTCCTTCCTTTCTTCTCCTTCCTTCCTTCCTTCCTTCCTTCCTTCCTTCCTTCTCCTTCCTTTCTTCCTTCCTTTTCTTCTCCTTCCTTTCTTCCTTCTCCTTCCTTTCTTCCTTCCTTCTCCTTCCTTCCTTCCTTCTCCTTCCTTCCTTCTTCTCCTTCCTTCCTTCCTTCTCCTTCCTTCCTTCCTTCTTCTCCTTCCTTCCTTTTTTCCTTCCTTCCTTTTTTCCTTCCTTCCTTCCTTCTCTTCTCCTTCCTTCCTTCCTTCTCTTCTCCTTCCTTCCTTCTCTTCTCCTTCCTTCCTTTTCTTCTCCTTCCTTCCCTTTCTTCTCCTTCCTTCCCTTTCTTCTCCTTCCTTCCCTTTTTTCTCCTTCCTTCCTTTTCTTCTCCTTCCTTTCTTCTCCTTTCTTCTCCTTTCTTCTCCTTTCTTCTCCTTTCTTCTCCTTCCTTCTCCTTCCTTGATTCATTCCTTCCTCCTTTTTTTTTTAAATTTTTTATTTTTTTTATTTTTTTTTCCTGTTTTTGATTTGTTTTCTGTTGGATCCAAAAAAATTATGGATGCACAGATATATTGGTCACTGAAAATAGTTATGTTATTGGTGGTTTGCTGATAGAAGTAACAAAAAAATGCTGATAATGGCATGCTGTGTCCCATTGACTTGAATGCAAAAACACCCCATATTGACTGGAGTGCAAAATCGCGTCCCGTTGTTTTCAATGCAAAAACGACCCCTATTGGTTGCAGTACAAAATTGCGTCCCGTTGACTTCAATGCGAAAACACCCCCTATTGTCTGCAGTGCAAAATCGTGTCAAATTGACTTCAATGCAAAAAATGCGTCCCATTGATTTCAATGTAAAGACGCCAGCCACATTATTACAAATTGAAAAACTGTCTGTTTTCAGTTTTGTTTTTGACCTAGTACATCCTGAACTTTCGGTTTCGGCACCGGAATTTTCGTTTCTTGGCACCACTAGAAGAAAAATTTGGATAGAAACTTGTTAATTTTTTTCCCAAACGGCAACATCCTTTTTGTGGCTCAGCACTGCTGAAAATAAAACGTGCAGGCATTTTACGAACCCCGTCACGACTTTGTGTACCCGGCTGATGGAAGTGGAGCTTTTTTTTGAGGGCTCATAGGCACATGTTGGTTGGGCGGGGCATGCTGGGAGTTGTTGTGCCCCCCCTCCTGCTGTCCTGGGTGATGAGCGACTGACATTTGGCGGTGTTGTGGATCGGAGTAATGAACAGGAAATTTATACTTCAGTCTGGCATTGTTCATGGCTGACCTTCCTCTGTCTTCACACTAGGTGCAGAAGTTCGTCACGGAGAAGCTCCTACCGCGGCCGCAGGAAGTCTCCCTGGAGTCTCAGCGCCTGAAGGATTCCATCATGAAGGACGTTAAACACTTCTCTGCCATCTCCCTCCCGGCACTTCAGAAACTCTGCGCAGACGGGTGAGCCCTTCCCTGGCCAGACATGGAAATGTATGGCTTTGCCTTGGCTTGGGACACCCAATGTGACTCCTGGCCCTTTAAGAGTTCTAAAAGCTGGGAGCCGGAGGCGGGCATTTGTGTCATGTAACCGCTGTGATTGGCTGTCGCAGCAGTCACATGATTCGGAAAGCTCCTGATCGCCAGTACACATCAGGAGCTTTACCGATTCCGCCCCCCACCAGCTACAGTGCTGGGAGCACGCTCTGAGCATGGTAGGTTGAAACACCAGGACCGCATATATGTAGCCGCACGGCAACCAAGGCCCATCCGCAGAGAGGTCTCCTATATGCGTACAGCCGGCGCCAAGAGGTTGTAAACCCTCACATATATATCCAGGGAAGTGACTGGCCTCAGGTGACCTACAGAGATGAAACAGATCCTCCTACATAAGTTGTACCTGTTTATCTCTTCTCTACAGCTATTCAAAGTCCTGAATTTCTTTTACAGCTTGTCTGAGCGTTCAGAAAAAAGGGGCGGAAATCTGAAGTTACACATTGCAGATCTCAGTGAGGAGAGCTGTTAGAGCTGATTGGAGGGAAGGGACACACACACACACACACTACCCCAGCACACAGGAACAGAGCTAAAGCTGTCAATTGCAGGCTGTGGAGCTCCCCCACCCCCATCACTACTTTATTTATTTTTTCTCTTGGTGCTATGAAAAGAGGAAGGAGGCAGCAGACAGATGTGGCGCTTAGTGCTCTGGATTGAGACACGTATGCATTATAGAGGTATATGCTTTGTTCAGGTTTCATGTCTGGGGTTTACAACCATTTTAACCACTTAAGGACCGCCGTATTGCCATTATACGTCATCAGAATGGCACAGGCAGGCACAATCACGTAGATCTACGTGCCTGCCTTCCAGCGGGTGGGGGGTCCGATCGGACCCCCTCCCGCTGGATACGGCGGTCCATTTCCCTCCAGCAGCGATCCGTGATGAGGGGATGGCCGTTGGTTTTCGGCCACCCCCTCTGGATCGCTCCTGGCCAATGACTAACTTCCTCCCACTGTGTATTGTTTACACAGGAAGGAGGAAGTGATGTCATTCTCCTCGGGGCGGTCTTTTTGACCGGACTACGAGGAGAAGACTAATAGTAAGTGTGCACCAACACTACACTGACATGTAGGTACACACAGGTACACAAATTGCCCCTAGTTAACCCTTTCACCCCCTTTTGCCAGTGTCACTAAGCGATCATTTTTCTGATCGCTGCATCAGTGTCGCTACTGTCGCTAGGTAGCTAGTTATTTTTTTAGGTTCACCGCCAGGTTTTTATATCGCTAGGTACCCCGATATACTACCCAATAATGGTTTTAACATCCTGATTGCCCCTAGTTAACCCTTTCACCCCCTTTTGCCAGTGTCACTAAGCGATAATTTTTCTGATCGCTGCATCAGTGTCGCTACTGTCGCTAGGTAGCTAGTTATTTTTTTAGGTTCACCGCCAGGTTTTTATAGCGCTAGGTACCCCGATATACTACCCAATAATGGTTTAACCCCCTGATTGCCCCTAGTTAACCCTTTCACCAGCGATCACAGTATAAGTGTCACTGGTGACACTGGTTAGCCAGTTAGTTATTTAGGTTCCCCGTCAGGTTTTATATAGCGTCAGGGACCCCCATATACTACCTAATAAAAATTTGAACCCCCTGATTGCCCCTAGTTAACCCTTTCACCACTGATCACCGTATAAGTGTTACGGGTGACTCTGGTTAGTTTGCTTTTTATAGCATCAGGGCACCCACCATTTATTACCCAATAAAGGTTTAACCCCCTGATCACCCGGCGGGTGATATCAATTAGGTTTTAGGGTCAGGGTCTGCGTCGCCCCAGGCAGCGCTAGGTTAGTGCCAGTACCGCTAACACCCACGCGCAAAGCATAAACCTCCCGTAGTGGTATAGAATCTGAACAGATCAATATCTGATCTGATCAGATCTATACTAGCGTCCCCAGCAGTTCAGGGTTCCAAAAAAACGCATTGTTAGCGGGATCAGCCCAGATACCTGCTAGCACCTACGTTTTTGCCCCTCTGCCCAGCCCACCCAAGTGCAGTATCGATCGATCACTGTCACTTACAAAACACTAAACACATAACTGCAGCGATCGCAGAGTCAGGCCTGATCCCTGCGATCGCTAAGGCCGCGTACACACGCGCGTACTGTTCGCCCAACCTTGTCCGCTGAACAGTGTTTGGGCGGACAGTCCGCTCGTGTGTGGGGCTTCAGCGGACAGTTTCAGCGGACAGTTGGCCGAACAAGGTCTTACGGAAATTCCGAAAAACTGTCCGCTGAAACAAGGTTTCAGCGGACTGTTCGCTCGTGTGTAGGCTTGTTCGGCCAACTAAGTCTCGCGCATGCTCAGAAAGGATTTCCACGTCGGAAGGTTGCATTGCAGTGTATAGGACGTCGTATTTTTCGTCCCGTCGTACGTGCCGTTCACGTCATCGCGCACGGTTTCAGCAAACTGTTCGTCGTGTGTGGGCATGTCCGTCCATGCTAAGTTTGAGCGGACTGTTTGCCGAAACTGTTGGACGGACAAAGTTGGGCGAACAGTCCGCGGGTGTGTACGCGGCCTAACAGTTTTTTTGTTAGCATTTTATATTTAAATCCGGAAGGCAGTGCTTGGTTTTCGGGGTCCCGTACGTGGCTAGGCTCCCAAAAAGTCCCCCACATGTGGTATCCCCGTACTCGGGAGAAGCAGCAGAATTTATTTTGGGGTGTAATTTGACTTCTGCCCATAGCATGTGTGAGCAATATATCATTTAGTGACAACTTTGTGCAAAAAAAAAAAAGTTTGTAATATTCCCGCAACTTTTGGCAAAATATAAAATATTCCATGGACTCAACATGCCTCTCAGTAAATAGCTTGGGGTGTCTACTTTCCAAAATGGGGTCATTTTGGGGGGTTTTGTGCTAATTTGGCATTTTATGGCCTTCGAAACTGTGATAGGTAGTGAGGAGTGAAATCAAAAATTTACACCCTTAGAAATCTTGAAGGTGGTGATTGGTTTTCGGGGTGCCGTGCGCGACTAGACTCCCAAAAGTCCCACACATGTGGTATCCCCATACTCGGGAGAAGTAGCGGAATATATTTTAAATTTTTTTTTTTTTGTCATTATTCAATCCCTTAGGACAAAAAAAATAAATATTCAATGGGCTCAACATACCCATCAGCAATTTCCTTGGGGTGTCTACTTTCCAAAATGGGGTCATTTGGGGGGGGGGTTGTACTGCCCTGCCATTTTAGCACCTCAAGAAATGAGATCGGCAGTCATAAATTAAAAGCTGTGTAAATTCCAGAAAATGTACTCTAGTTTGTAGACGCTATAACTTTTGCGCAAACCAAAAAATATACGCTTATTGACATTTTTTTTTTACTAAAGACATGTGGCTGAATAAATTTTGCCCTCAATGTATGACTAAAATGTAGTTTATTTGATTTTTCTTATAACAAAAAGAAGAAAATATCTTTTTTTTTTTTTTCAAAATTTTCGCTCTTTTTTCCATTTATATCGCAAAAAAAAAAAATCGCAGAGGCAATCAAATACCATCAAAAGAAAGCTCTATTTGTGGGAAGAAAAGGACGCAAATTTCGTTTGGGTGCAATATTGCATGACCGCGCAATTACCAGTTAAAGCAGCGCAGTGCGAAATTGGAAAAAGACCTCTGGTCCTTAAGGTGTTTATTGGTCCGGAGCTGAAGTGGTTAAAGGATAAGTTAACCTTTTTAGAGCATTTACACCCGAAAATACATGTGTAGCATGTTATAGAATGAGCACCACATAAAGGTCACCCCATGTAAAAAAAAAAAACTATTTTTGAATAATGTTTTCTGGGTTTTTGGTGGGAGTGTGTTTGTTTTGTTTTGGGGGGGGGGGGGGGGGGCTGTGTGTGGGTTTTTTTTTATTTTTATTTTTTTTTTGGGGGGGGAAGGTTCTTCTCCTTCTCCTTCTTCTTCTCCTTCTCCTCCTCCTTTTTTTTTTTTTTTTTTTTTTTTTTTTTCCTTCCTCTTCTTTTTCCTTCTTTCTTTTTCCTTCCTCGTCTTCTTTCTTCTTTCTTTTTCCTTCCTCGTCTTCTTCTTCCTTCTTTCTTTTTCCTTCCTCGTCTTCTTTCTTCTTTCTTTTTCCTTCCTCGTCTTCTTCCTTCTTTCTTTTTCCTTCCTCGTCTTCTTTCTTCTTTCTTTTTTCTTCCTCGTCTTCTTCTTTCTTCTTTCTTTTTCCTTCCTCGTCTTCTTCTTTCTTTTTCCTTCCTCATCTTCCTTCTTCTTTCTTCTTTCCTTTTCCTTCCTCTTCTTCTTTCTTTTCTTTTTCCACTGGCATTGCCATTGGCTTTTTGCCACTGTCCTTGATCTAATTTGCTGTCCTCTCATTGTTAATTTTTTAGTGTAAATGAAATCCCGGCTCTGGACCTCTCCATCAATCGTCTGATGAACCCCCACTGTCCGTACTATAATGTCTACAAAGGGATCTACACAAGTATCGGCCTACCTTTATATAAGGTAAGTCACTGCAGGGACCCGGGTTCCTAAACGGTAAATAATGCGTTCTAGGTAGCACAGCAGTCACTTTTATCATATTAGTTTAACGCCTTCCCATTGGCCACTTTTGAAGAGATCATGATGCTGGAGGCGTTTCCTGGGCTGCCCGAGGTGTGATCAGCCATCACCATGATCAGGTGATCAATAACTCACCCTACCAGCTAAAAAAATATGAAAACTAGTAATAAAAAGAATTAAAATTATAATAAAAACTATTTGAATTTTTGAATATGATCCAGAGGAGGGATTATTGGAGTGATATAGAGATGAGAAGAGGGGATATTCAGATGATTCATTCAGAGATGAGAAGAGGGCATATTGGAATGTTATAGAGATGTCCGTATGTCTTTTTTTTTTCCCATAGCCCTGATGAAGAGGGCACTCTCGAAACGCGTTGGCTGCAGTTTGGATTGTCCCCCTGACTTCTGTCGGACTAAAGTTGCATCTGGGCCTCTTAGTGGTGGTGTGGCACTTCAATTAAAATTTTATGTTGCATCGCACTACAAGGCAAGGAGACCGGTGGAGAGCCTTGCCGGGGGGGAGTCCCCCACCCGGAAACCAGATTACTTACATCAGTTCTTTAAGTGAGATGACCCCTTTGGGTCCCACTCTATCTTTCCACTTTCTTCAACTGGAAGCTATCGTGACTGCGCTGTCGCAGTGCTGGAGGTGTGCAATTGAGCGTGTTTTTAGCAAAAAGTAGACATGTGGCAGCGTGGAAATAAGGCCCACCTCTGTGCAGCCACCTATATTATCTGTATGTGAAATGTGGGAACGTGGCCGCCACATAAATGGTAAATCAACCAATCTTGGCCCCTGAGAGACGATCATTAGCATTGCCGTTGAAAATTACTGACACGAGGGCGGCCATTTTGTTCTTTCGCCAAGCTGACCGTCTCCCTTTTGAACTCCCAGGCTCCTGAGACCATCCTCAGTCACGTCGCAGATATGAAGAAGCAGCTTCTTTTCCTGCGTTGCCAGTCAAACAGCCGCAATCAAGCCGTGAATAAGATTCAGAAGCAGCTGCGGAAGAGCCAGAGCC
>NW_027507788.1:9869238-9921278 GCF_037356315.1 Lithobates pipiens | reverse complement strand
AGGAAGAGAGCGCAGAGTGGTGCTTTGGCTTCTTTTTATAGCTTCTCTCTGATGGTAGCAAAAATCTCTGGGCTATGTAGTCCAAGTGTATAATCATACGAAGCAATTATCAGTCCCAGGAACTTCTCATCCCAGAATCCCTTTAGTTTGGCTCAGAAACATGATGTCGGTCTGGACTGTGACTGGGCCATTCTAACACATGAATATGCTTTGATATAAACCATTCCATTGTAGCTCTGGCTGGATGTTTCGTCGTTGTCCTGCTGGAAGGGGAACCTCCGCCCCGGTCTCAAGTCTTTTGCCGACTCTAACAGGTTTCATTCTAAGATTGTCCTGTATTTGTCTCCATCCATCTTCCCATCAACTCTGACCAGCTTCCCTGTCCCTGCTGAAGAAAACCATCCCCACCACATGATGCTGCCACCACCATGTCTCACGGTGGGGATGGGCAGTGTTAGTTTCCCCACACATAGCGTTTTTCTTTTAGGCCATAAAGTAGAATTTTGGTCTCCTCTGACCAGATCACCTTCTTCCACATGTTTGCTGTGTCCCCCTCCCCCACATGGCTTCTCACAAACTACAAACAGGACTTCTTATGACTTTCTTTCTCCAATGTCTTTCTTCTTGTCACTCTTCCATAAAGGGCAGATTTGTGGAGAGACGACTAATAGTTGTCCTGTGGACAGATTCTCCCCCCTGAGCTGTGGATCTCTGCAGCTCCTCCAGAGTTCCCATGGGACCTCTTGGCTGCTTCTCTGATGAATGCTCTCCTTGCCCGGCCCGGTCAGTTTAGGTGGACGGCCATGTCTTGGTAGGTTACAGTTGTGCCCATACTCTTTCCATTTTCCGATGATGGATTGAACAGAGCTCCGTGAGATGTTCATAGCTTGGGAGATTTTTTTTTTTTTTTTTTTTTTTTTTTTATAACCTAACCCTGCTTTATACTTCTCCGCAACTTTATCCCTCACCTGTCTGGTGTGTTCCTTGGCCTTCATGATGCTGTTTGTTCACTAAAGTTCTCCAAACCTCTGAGGGCTTCACAGAACAGCTGTATTTATACTGAGATTACATTACACACAGATGGATGCACTTAAAGGAAGACTGTTGTTTATTATGGACTTGAATATTTATATCTTTTTATTTTTGACAGATTTCAATATGTATATTTAATTTATAGAGGCCGGATTCATTCTGATATAACATATGTTGCAGCCGGCTCTGTAGTGCGTTTACTATATATATATATATATATATATATATATATATATATATATATATATATATATATATATATGTGTGTGTGTATATATATATATATATATATATATATATATATATATATATATAATTTTTTTTTTTTTTTTTTATTCTAAAGTTTATTCCCATGTGATCAGGAGAGGGTACCCTCTTTTTGGTCTAGGTATACTCTTTCTTATTTTCTTGTATATCATTTGTTTATTATTAGGGTGGTTCACTTATATCACCTCTGGAGAGTGTTTACTTATTTGCACATTTATAAGACACACTTGGCACTTTATGATCAATTCACTGTTTTTTGGCTTTGCACTCAATTGAAGCAGTTGTGTTTCTGTGGAGGTTTTCAATTGACTCTGTAGTGCGTTTACTTTTTTTTTTTTTTTTTTTTTGTCTGCACTTTATCAAAATAGTAATTTTCTAAGAGACTGTTTTTAGTTACTTACCTTTGTTCACTTGATTTTCATTTATTTGGATTCTATCACCTTTGTGGTGTGTTTATTTTATTTTATTTAATGTAGCACTTTGCACTTTTTGATACTATTCAGTAGACATTTATAGATATATATTTTTATATTACACTATTGATTTATGTAATTAGGCATTATACTTATCACCCTCGGAGGGTTATTTAATATAGGGACAGCGCAATACCAACATATCTTTAGTTTCATATTAAGTGGATACGGCGTGATCCATTCCGGTAGTAGCAGCAGCCCCTGACAGTTGATAGATCACCAGTGGTAGCGCAGGAATAAAACACTATCATTTATACTGAGATTACATTACACACAGGTGGATTCTATTTATTAATTAGGTGACTTCTGAAAGCAATTGTTTCCACTAGATTTTAGTTAGGGGGTATCAGAGTACAGGGGGCTGAATACAAATGTACCCCCCCCCACACACACACACACAATTTTCACATATTTATTTTTATAAAATGTTGAAAATCATTTTCCTTACACTTCACAATTTTATATGCCACTTTGTGTTGGTTTATCACACAAAATCACAATAAAATACAGTTACGTTTTTGGTGGTAACACGACAAAATGTGGGAAATGTCAAGGGGGTGTGAATACTTTTTCCAGGCACTGTATAAATCCTGTATAACAATTATAATGTATGATTTGGGACCCTTGTTAAACATTTCCCTTTTCTACTGTTCTATGGGTCACCTTTCTCACCCCACCAGCCCTGCTGAAGCTGTTATCGGCCCACTACGCCCAGCAGACGGATGAGCTGGTTCCAAAGCTGCAGCGATTGATCGAGCAATGTGAGAAGAGCCAGGAATACGGGGCAGAGGCTCAGGACACCATCGCCGACTGGTAGGTGCAAACACAGAGCAGGGCACTTGTACAGGGGTAAGGGGCACATTCTGTGTGTGTGTGTGTCTTATGCAAGAGGATTTCGCTTTTTTTTTTTTTTTTGCAAATTTTTTTTTACAAATAGCAATATAATTTTTTTTTTTTTTTTTTTTTACAATAAATAAATTACAATATACATTTTTTTTTTTTTTTTTAATAATCACAAAAAAAAAAAAGAAATAAAAATACACCCCCCCCCCCCCCCTCCCATATACTGCAAGTGCAATTTTTTTAAAAAAAAAGTGTAAATTCTTTTTTATTGGGATTTCAAAGGGTATAGTTATACAAAACAAAATAATGATTGGGCATACCCAGGATTAATGTGCAATTTTATTTTATTTTTTTTACAATAAATGACAATATAATTTTTTTTTTTTTATATTACAAACCCACCCCGTGTTGTTTTGTTTTTGTTTTTTTTGTAATACATTTTGCCAAATTGATTACAATATAATTTTTTTACAATCAATTTGGCAAAATTTATTACAAAAACAACACGGGGGGGGGCGTGTTGTTTTTTGTTTTTTTTTTGTAATTTTGCCAACTTGATTGTAAAATAATTATATTGTCGTTTATTGTAAAAAAAAAAAAAATTATATTGTAATTTATTTGTAAAAAAAAAAATGTTGCAAAAAAAAAAAAAAGAAGCAAAATCCTCTCGCATAAGAAATTTAAAAGACAAAAAATGCACATTACTCCTGGGTATGCCCAATCCATTATTTTGTTTTGTATAACTATACCCTTTGAAATCCCAGTAAAAAAGAATTTACAAAAAAAATTAAAAAATTGCACTTGCTGTGTATGGACTACACAGCAAGTGCAATTTTTTTATTTTATTTTTTTGGTCCACGATGGAAAGGTAGCGTGGCGTGAAACTGTGGTGCAATATTGGACAATTAGCTTTTTTTTTTTTTTATGAGACTTATAAGTAGGGATACGGAAAGGATCAAAGTCTTACGGAATGAAAGCCCATTGAAAAGGGTACAAGGGACAGTCGTTGCTCCTCAAAAAAAAAGGTATTGCGTAAGCTAATGTGTATATGAAAGTAAACAGGAGAGGGCGCCACCTTTCTAATGCAGACGTGTTTGGGGTGTGTGTGTGTTTGTTTTTTTTATTTTTATATATATATCTCCACTTCACTACCGACTGGGCACATTTACCCCCTTCCTGCCCAGGGCAATGTTCAGCTTTCAGAGCTGTCAAATTTTAAATGACAATTGCGCGGTCATGCTACACTGTACCCATATGACGTTTTATAACATTAGTTAAAAAAATAAAATAAAATAGAGCTTTCATTTAATTTAGCTTTCAAACAATCACCACTGGGTATGTTTGTTGTTTTTTTTATTTATTTTTTTGCGAAACAAATGAAAAAAAGACTGAAAATTTGAGGGGGGGGGGGGTTCTTTTAAAAAATGTGATGAGTAATTTTTCTCCTTTCACTGATGAGGCCGCACGGATGGGCACTGATAAGCGACACTGCTGAGGCTGCACCAATGCGCGCTAATGAGGCTGCCCTGATGAGGTTGGGCACTGATGTGCACTGATAAGCGGCACTACTGAGGCTGCATCGATGTGCGCTAATGAGGCAGCACTAATGTGTGCTGATGAGGTTGGACTGACTGGCACTGATGAGGCGGCACTGACAGGTGCTGATGGGACTGACGTTCGCTGATAAGACTGCACGGATGGGCACTGATGTGCACTGATAAGTGGCACTACTGAGGCTGCATCGATGTGCGCTAATGAGGCAGCACTAATGTGCACTCATAAGGCGGCACCGATGTGCGCTGATGAGGTTGGATTGACTGGCACTAATGTGCGCTGATGAGGCGGCACTGATGAGATTGCGTGGACGGGCACTGATGTGTGCTGATAAGCGGCACTACTGACGCTGCACCGATGCGCTCTAATGAGGCAGCACTAATGTGCGCTGATGAGGTTGGACTGACTGGCACTGATGTGCGCTAATGAGGCGGCACTGGCGGTTGCTGATGAGACTGCAAGGACGGGGACCGATGTTCGCTGATAAGCGGCGCTGATGGGGTTGCACTTACAGGCACTGAGGAAGCGGCGATGATGAGGCTGCACGGACGGGCGCTAATGAGGTAGCACTGACGGGTGCTGATGCGGTTGCACTGATGAAGCGGCGCGGATGAGACTGCACAGACGGGCACTGATAAGTGGCACTACTGAGGCTGCATCGATGCGTGCTAATGAGGTGGCACCAATGTGTGCTGATGAGGTTGGACTGACTGACTGGCACTGATGTGCTCTGATGAGGCGGCGCTGACGATACTGCACGGACAGGCACTAATGTGCGCTGATAAGCGGCACTAATGAGGTTGCACTGACGGGCGCTGATGAGGTTGGATTGACTGGCACCGATGTGTGCTGATGAGGCGGCATTGGTTGGCATCGCTGATGGTGCTGCACTGATAATTAATGCACTGATTATCGGCGTCGACCACCCCGCCAGGAAAGCCGCTTATCGGCTCTCTACTCGCACTCTGTCAGAGCTGCCCTTGGAAGCTGCTGCTGTGTGGCAAACGGTGTATAGCAAGGCTTGAACGCCGCCACCCTCTGGAGGTTTCGGGAGTTCACTTCATATATAAAAATATTGTGCTGGCTCTGATTAATCTGCGACTGCTCAAGGGGACCCCCCCCCCCCCCCCAGCAACCTCTGGAGGAACCCTGGTTGAGGAAGGTTGCTGTAGCAAAGGGTCTCAAACTGGCGGCCCTCCAGCTGTTTTGCGAAAACTACAAGTCCCATCATGCCTCTGCCTGTGGGAGTCACGCCTGTAACTGTCAGCCTTGCAATGCCTCGTGGGACTTGTAGTTTCGCAAAACAGCTGGAGGGCCGCCAGTTGGAGACCGCCCCTTCCTGTAGAGCGCCGGTCTGTGGATTTTTTGATCGTGTGACTTTTTTTTTTTTTATTATTATTATTATTTGTTTATTTTATATTTTTTTTACCTTTCGCAGGTGGGAGCAGCCGGCCCAGATGTGCCTGCCCTGGGAGCAGAGAGGAGGTCTGACCTTACAACAGTGGCGCGATCGCTGGACCCTAGCTGTGACGGCGTTGCAGAGGACTTCGGGAGGCAGGAGATGATACGGAGGGAAGAAACGATCGAGAATATTTCCTATAGCAGAAAAAAATTTGTAAACTGACACGACTTACTACAGGAGCACAGAAGACTTTTTTTTTTTTTTTTTTTTTTTTTACTTGCACACCGGCCACTTGATGGCGCTGCAGAGCAACTCGACGGGTTTTACATTGACGTTGGCACAGCATGGGCTGGGATTCTGTTTTTTTTATTTATTATTTTTTTTTTTTTTTTTGTAGGCAAGTCCAGGCAACCATTCATTCAAAATAATAAAAAAAACTTTAAGAAACAAAATGGGACTTTAAAGGCACGAAAATGACGTTCTGCATAAGGGGCTCCTTTTTTATTTTTTTTTTTTTTATTTTTTTTTTTTTTGGGGGGGGGGGGTTGCCTTTTTATTTTTTTTCACATCTTCCGAATTTTTTTTTTTTTATTTTTTTTTTTTTTTATTGCTCAATAATAACTTTTGTTTAATAGACTGTTTTCAGTTCATTAAAGGAACGCTTACAAAAAAAAAATGTGTGGCATTATGTGTAAGAGAGCTGTTGATGGGGGACATGAGCCTCTTGCCCTCAACCCTGGCCGGTGGTTGTGGGGGGGGGGGGTAAAGGGTTAGTGTTTTGAGATAACCTAAAATGACCGACGCGTTTCGTCAGTCGTTTAATGTACAGACACCAGTTTTAAAAGGTTTTGATCTGGGGATCATTTGTGGATTTTAATCTTTTGGGTCCCCTAAGGACTTACGGGGTTAAGGACCACCCTGTTTTTTTTGTTGAGAGCCACTGAGCCCCCATATGAATCCAGTTGACATTTTTTCTGTCAACCATGAAGTCCAACCCAGGTTTTTAGTTGCTATAATATGTGTGCGCTCTGGGAGGATTTGCGCCTCCTGTTCTGGTGACCGTTGTCACTGAGACGGAGAGCGGTGGCAAATACAAAATATTACAGTTGTCGCCAGGAACAGAAATAGAGGGGGGAGATCTTACTGCGGGGTCTATCGGCTTTGTGAACTTTTTGGATTGATATCCTCTCGTGTCCTTTTTATGCATTCTGTCCTGGAGACAATCTCCTCAACTTGAACACAGACCGCAAAAAAAATAAAATAAACAATTTTCACTTTATATCCAGATCTAGTAAAAAAAAAAAAAAAAAAAAATTTTAATTATTTTTAAGCATTAAAAAAAAGTTTTAAAGAATTTTGAATTATTTAATTTTAAATTGATTAAATCTAGTTTTATTTTTGTTCTGTATATACAGTGAGAATGGTTTTGGATTTCTATAATTTTTTTTTTCAAATATTTATAACAATTTATTAAGTTTTCGTGGTCGCATAACAAAAGTAGTAGTGCAGGCATACAGCAATAGTAACATGGCTTTCAAAACACAGGAGATTTCTATAATTTTTATGTAAAAATGTAAATATTAAAATTATTTTAATTGAATTTTTTAATTAAATTTTTTCATCTAAAAATGATAGAAATCCAAAACAGTTCTGAATATACAGTGAGATTGGACAAAAAATAAACACATTTTAATTACTTCTAAAGTAAATAATTCAATTTAAAATTATCTTCATCTTTCTTTATATTCAAATGTTTGGTTTGTATTTTTATATAATTTTAATATAAACATTTAAATATAAAAAAAAATGAAAAATTTAAAAAAATCCAAAACCATTCTCACTGTATATCCAGAACCAAAAATAAACTGGTTTTAATTATTTTTATCATTTTTAGATGAAAAAAATTTAATTAAATTAAAATAATTTTAAGATTTAAATTTTGATATAAAAATGATTGGTTTTGGATTTCTATCATTTTTAGATGAAAAAAATGTAATTAAATATATCAAAATAATTTGATTAAAATTTTTATAATAAAGTTATATAAATACATACCATTCTTACTGTATATCCTGAACAAAAATTATTGAAACGAGTTTATTTTTAAGTTAAATAATTCAATTAAATTAAAATTTTAATATTTAAAAATAATTAAACATTTGTTTATTTTTGTTAGTTCTGGTTATACAGCGAGAATGATTTGTATTTATATCATTTTAATATAAAACATTTTAAAATATATGATCCATGGTTTCTGATGGTTCTTATGTATGCTTCCAAATAGTTTTTTGTATTATGACTCAAGATTATACTTGTGACATCTACTCCTTTCTGTATATTTTATATACTTTAATAAATAAAAGTTTGTAAACAAAAAATTAAATATTAAAATCATTTTAATTATTTTAAAAATATAAAAAAAAAAATTGTTAGTTTTGGATATACAGCGATAATGGTTTTGGATTTCTATCATTTTTAAATGAAAAAAAATGTAATTAAAATTTTAAGTTTTAATTTTTTTATATAAAAATGTAAATCCAAAATGTATTTTAATTTAATTACATTTTTTTCAAGATTTAAATTTTTATATAAAAATGTAAATCTTAAAATTATTTTAATTAAATTTAAATCCAAAACCATTATCGCTGTATATCCAAAACTAACAAAAACACATTTTTATATTTTTAAAATAATTAAAATGATTTTAATTTTTTGTTTACAAACTTTTATTTAAGTATATAAAATATACATTAGTGTGACAAGATTCAGAAAGGAGTAGATGTCACAAGTATGATCTTGAGTCCTAATACAAAAAACAATTTGGAAGCATACATAAGAACCATCGGAAACCATTCATCATATATTTTAAATGTTTTAGATTAAAATGATATAAATACAAACCATTCTCACTGTATAACCAGAACTAACAAAAATAAAAAATTTTTAGTTATCTTTAAATATTAAAATTTCATTTTAATTGAATTATTTAACCTTAAACTAGTTTTAATCATTTTTGTTCTGGATATACAGTGAGAATGGTTTGTATTTATATAACTTTAATATAAAAAATGTAATATTAAAATGTATTTTAATTGAAATATTTAATTAAATTTTTTCATCTAAAAAATGATAGAAATCAAAAAACATTCTCATTGTTAGTTCTGGATATACAAAAACAAACACATTTTAATTACTTCTAAAGTAAATAATTCAATAAAATGATTTTCTCTTTTAAATCTAAAAAAAAATAAAATAAAAAAAAATAAAAGAGAATTTTAAATTGAATTATTTACTTTAGAAGTAAATAAAATGTGTTTATTTTTTGTTAGTTCTGGATATACAATGAGAATGTTTTTTGATTGCTATCATTTTTTAGATGGAAAATATGTAATTTAAATCAATTAAAATTATTTTAATATTACATTTTTGTTATATTAAAGTTATATAAATACAAACCATTCTCGCTGTATATCCAGAACAAAAATGATTAAAACTAGTTTATTTTTAAGTTAAATAATTCAATTAAAATTTAATTTTAATAATTAAAAATGTGTTTATTTTTGTTCTGGTTATACAGCAAGAATGGTTTGTATTTATATCATTTTAATATAAACATTTTTTTAAATATAAAAAAATGAAATCATTTTAATTAAAAAATAATTAAAACAAGTTTATTTTTATTCTGAATATACTGTGAGAATGGTTTGGGGCAATCCGGCCTTCCCCCCCGGGTGAGGCGCGTTCCTTCTTGATCCGGGAATGGCCCCATGACGATGTCTTGGCTCTCCACTTCTACTCTCGGGGTGCCCCCCTCTCATTTGATGCCCTGGTAGCTATCTCGAATTCATCTTCATTCCCTTTCTGGTCCTTTCGACAAATTCGCCACTTTCTAACGACCCATGCCGACCAGTCCTGCTGGTCCAGGCAGCTCACACAGTTCGAGTCCCTATGCCACCTGAAAACGACGCAGAGACACCTAATTTCTATTATATATGCGCTCTTATCCTCGAGTCTGTCTGCACCCCCGACTTCCGCGCAAATAGCCTGGAATAGAGACCTTGGCTCTCCCCTCTCGGCGGACCAATGGGAGGTGATACACGATTACGCTCACAGGTGCTCCCTAAACGTAGCGGTCCAGGAGAACGCTTACAAGATTGCCACTAGATGGTACCGAACGCCGGCGCGTCTCCATAAATTCTCTCCCTCCGTTCCCGACACATGTTGGAGATGTGGCGAGAGTGGAGGCACTATGCTACACATCTGGTGGTCCTGTGAGAGGTTGCAACCCTTCTGGAAGGAGGTCAGTGAGATCATTGCACAAGTTACAACATATAATTTGGATTATACACCAGAACAATTCCTTCTACACCACTCTTCTTTGACAAGAAAAGCATACTATAAATCGTTGGCCATGCACATGGTAAACGCTGCTAGACTCTGTATCCCAATACTTTGGCGTTCAACTCGCGTTCCCACAATTGGTGAATGGCTTAGGAAGGTCTCCACCATTAGAGAAATGGAAGAACTAATACACACCTCACAAGACAGGATACACAAATTCTCCTTCACTTGGGCGTGTTGGGTTCATTTCACGACCACTGCGCGATATCGGCAGCTGACGGTTTAGAGTGGATTTCTGCTTGGGGGCCCTGGGGGGGGGGTGGGCTTTGCCGGATCTGGCTGACATGCAGCATCCTCCAGACCCCCTTTTCCTTGTTCTGTCTGTTTTCTTCCTTCTTTTCTCCCTTTTGTCCGTCCTGCCCCTCTTCCCTTTCCCATTTCGTCGAAATGTCCGAAGTTTACCTATAGGTAGTAGGCTTCTTTTAGGCCCTACCCAGTTATCCCGGAGGGTACTCTATTGGAACCGGGTCCACTTGATTGACTCCCCCCCTCTCATGGGCCGCACTTTGCCGCCTGGGGAGGGGGGAGGGAGGGGACACGGATTGAAGATCCTCCCTCCACATGCTAAAATTTATATTCTGACGATTGTGTTGCCGGTTCAGTGTATTCAATGTAATATACATAAGCTGTACCCTGTGTATTTTTTTTCTTTTTGTTGTTTATACATCCTGCTGATTGACCTGCTTTCTTTTGTTCAAACAACGATCTTTGTTACATGTTTTCTTTTTGAAAAATAATAAAATCTTTGTGGAAAAAAAAAAAAAATGTAAATATTAAAATGATTTAATTATAGGATGTATAAATGTATGTATGTGGGAGGAATGGTGCCCCATCATTGGTGTCGCTGGGAGGAATGGTGCCCCATCATTGGTGTCGGGAATAATGCCCCAAGGGCCGGATAAAGGCAAGCAAAGAGCCGCACTTTGGCGATCATTGCCCTAATGCAATAGGCTGCACATTAGGTGCTGATGGTGTCACAGCCAATGATAACGAGCCAAAACAGGAGGGAACCCTCGGGATCGATCGGGGAAAAAAAAAACATTTTGCTCCAGAGTTCCGATTTGACATCTGCACAGTGAAAAGTCACACAGACGTTGGACGCCTTGCGATGATCTTCCTGACATCGGTAACCCAACTCTTGCAGTTTCTCTGAATGAGTCAAACCCCACCCAGCTTTTCACACCTCTGCCAGCAAGAGACGGAAATTTCTACTTCTCGTAACGCCAATTCATAAAGAGCCGCGTCCTCCGGGCACCGCCAGGAATGGAATCCTCCGCTCAACGCATCGCGTTGGCTGGAAAGCCGATGGAGAAGTTCTCGCCTGGATCGCTATGAAGAAAGTCAGACGCTTCGTTCTGTTCTTGGCAAAAGAAAATTGGGCTTAAAGCGGTTCTCAGAGCCTGCAGGGGGCAGTGTTGTCTGTTTTCTGCACCTTTTACCATTCATTTTATATCATTTTTTTTTTTATTTATTTATTTTTTTTAATACCTTTTTCTAATTTTATTTTATTTTTATTTTTTTTGGTTGCTTGTGTAATAAAACCTTTCAACCGCCAAATAATTATGCGTTCGGTGCTAGAGTGCAATGCTGCCCGCTAATTTACGGATACAGGAAAAAAAAAAAAAATAATAAAAAAGTGGGCAAAACTTCTAACCATAAAAAAAAATCCACAATGAAAACAAACACTGAAGTGAAGCAAATAATATCCACATCAATAAATAAAACCAGCAATATAGTGGAAAATGTAAAACCATATACAAAATGGTATGTATGTATGTATATATGTGTGTGTGTGTGTGTATATATATATATATATACACACACTTTTTTTTATATATATAATATTTGTATATGGTTTAAAATTTTCCACTATATTGCTGGTTTTAGTTATTGGTTGTGGATATAATTTTTTTTTTTCATGCAAACATACCGTGTGTGTGTGTGTGTGTGTATATATATATATATATAAATTACAATATATTTGAATGATTTCAGAGAAAGAAATGCTGGAAATAGATCACTCTATATAAAATATGAGTTTCACTTTTTGAATAGAATTACTGAAGTAAATAAACTATTTGATATCCTAATTCTATGAGATGCACTTGTATGTTTATATATATATATATATATATATATATATAAGAAAGAAAAACATTTTTTTTTTATTTTTTATTTTATAAATTTTTTTTATTTTTTATTTTATAAATTTTTTATATTTTTTATTTTTTTTATTCTTAAGTGGTTATAAATACAGTATAGAATGTCTTGATTTTACACTAAGATAATGTCACCCTCCATCTTTTGTGAAGTTTATTTTAGAACATTTATATAAATAAAGCTCTGTGTGTTTTACGCCTAACCCGGCTTTTAAGACGCGCCGCTTTCATGTCGGTGCTCTTGTTGCTAGGAGACAAGCCCCCCCCCCCTCCCCTTCCCCATAAGCAGTGTAGATGTATAAGATAGGGGAGCACGTAGCGGTAGAGATCGGGGTGGCTCCACGCCTCCACCGTACCAGAAACGTCTTTCTGAGAAAGGCAGACAGGAAGCCGCAACCAAAGTCTCTCGAACATCTCCACCGAATGTCTCAGGGGCTGCTGAGCTGACTTTTTTTTTTTTTTTTTTTGTTTGTTTGTTCGTTTAAGGTCCAACTTATCTTCCTACAGCACTGCGAACAGAAAATCGCTTACAGGGCTCACCACCGTTCTGATGAGTGTCATAATGGGAGCAGTGGCGGCTGGTGGTGCTCAAATTTGTTTGGGGGGGGCCGCAAACTGAAAAATTCATCCATCAAACGCAGACACTGTGCCCATCAATTGCTGCCACTGTACCTTATCAAATGCTGATACTGTGCCCATCAAACGCAGACACTGTGCCATATCAATTGCCGCCACTGTGCCCATCAATTGCTGCCACTGTGCCATCAAATGCTGCCACTGTGCCCATCAAATACAGCTACTGTGCCCATCAAACGCAGCCACTGTGCCCATCAATTGCTGCCACTGTGCCCCATCAAATACAGCCATTGTGCCCATCTTATGCAGCCTCACTGTGCCCTGTCTAATGCAGCCCTGAGCCTCGCTTACCTTACAGGCAGCTCCGCTCAGACCCGTGCGCTCCACGGAGCTGCCGTAGTCACTTCCAGGGTCCCTGGAACAGGGAAACCGGCGGTAACCTCTTCACTTGAATAACAAAGCTCCCGTCCGTGGTAATACTTTGGGCGGAAACCGCTCGGCGCTTTGGATTGCGCCGCAAAGCAGGTCAAAAGCCTGCAAATGAAGTGCCTCGTCTGCAATCTCGTGGCGATTCCCTTAGTGCATAATTGTTATTTTTTTGTGACTGCTGGGTGGGGGGGGGGTGGTGCCCATGTGCCCCCTATGGACGGGCCGCCACTGATTGGGAGGCTTTGTCACCTGCAGACCTGCTCTGTCTCTCCTGGTATTAGATCTGACCACTGGCCTTCCCTTCAATCTCACACAGGCGCTCCTCACCTGGACTGAATTGGGTGTAAACCCTTTTATGTCCCCAAGTGACTGGCCTCAGCTGATAGAGAGATGAAGCCCCCAAAAGTCGCATGACAAGTCACACCCCATGTTTCCCAGTGAGAACTGTTCATATCTGTGCGACTTTCACATTAACGTTAAAGTAGTTGCTGCACTACTTTGGTCTGGCTTTCATGCGACTTGAGGGACGTAGACCAATGTAAAATCTTACCTGCATGATATGCATGCGACTTGTGTGCGACTTAGAGCACAATCACATTATTCTAAAGGATTTTTTTATTTGTAGATTTAAAAAAATGTTTATAATTCCCTTGTCTGTGCAATGATTTTACAGAGATCGGCCTCCGAACCTCCTCTCCTGGAGTGCAACCCCCCCCCCCCCCCTCGCTGGCATTGTCCGCACCTTACAAGCGCCACTTCAGCAAGCCAGCGTCTGAGGGGTCACCCATACAGGCATGCTCCCAAGCCAGGCTATGTGCATCCATAGATACACGATGCAGCTTGCCTGCCCACTCCCCCCTCCTCCCCTCTCTGCTCACAGGATTTGACTGACAGCAGCGGGTGCCAATTGCTCTCCTGGAATTTGAGGGAGAGAGAATAGTGCCCCGTCATTGGTGTCAGTGGGAGGAATGGTGCCCCGTCATTGGTGTCAGTGGGAGGAATAGTGCCCTGTCATTGGTGTCAGTGGGAGGAATAGTGCCCCATCATTGGTGTCAGTGGGAGGAATAGTGTCTCGTCATCGGTGTCAGTCTGAGGAATAGTGCCCCGTCATTGATGTCAGTGGGAGGAATAGTGCCCCGTCAGTGGGAGGAATAGTGCCCCGTCATTGGTGTCAGTGGGAGGAATAGTGCCCCGTCATTGGTATCAGTGGGAGGAATAGTGCCCCGTCATTTGTGTCAGTGGGAGGAATAGTGCCCCATCATTGGTATCAGTGGGAGGAATAGTGCCCCGTCATTGGTATCAGTGGGAGGAATAGTGCCCCGTCATTTGTGTCAGTGGGAGGAATAGTGCCCCGTCAATGGGAGGAATAGTGCCCCGTCAATGGGAGGAATAGTGCCCCGTCATTGGTGTCAGTGGGAGGAATAGTGCCCCGTCAGTGGGAGGAATAGTGCCGCGTCATTGGTGTCAGTAGGAGGAATAGTGCCTCGTCATTGGTATCAGTGGGAGGAATAGTGTCCCATCATTGGTGTCAGTGGGAGGAATAGTGTCCCATCATTGGTGTCAGTGGGAGGAATAGTGCCCCGTCATTGGTATCAGTGGGAGGAATAGTGCCCCGTCATTTGTGTCAGTGGGAGGAATAGTGCCCCATCAATGGGAGGAATAGTGCCCCGTCATTGGTGTCAGTGGGAGGAATAGTGCCCCGTCAGTGGGAGGAATAGTGCCCCGTCATTGGTGTCAGTAGGAGGAATAGTGCCCCGTCATTGGTGTCAGTAGGAGGAATAGTGCCCCGTCATTGGTATCAGTGGGAGGAATAGTGCCCTGTCATTGGTATCAGTGGAAGGAATAGTGGCCCATCATCGGTGTCAGTTTGAGGAATAGTGCCCCATCATTGGTGTCAGTGGGAGGAATGGTGGCCAAGGGCCGGATAAAAGCGAGCAAATAGCTGCGTCTGGCATTATAAAAAATTGCTTAGGATTTAGAACCACTTTAACTGCCATTTAGTTTGCTAATTTTCATCCATTTTCATCCTTTTCTTGTATCTTTCTAGTGACAGGGTGACAACACAAGATAGCAGATAGGAAATGGGGAGGGAGCGTTGTCACTCTATAACAGGAAGTGCCTGAACAGGGATCTTCATGGCAGGATCAGTGGGGGATTTTTTTTTTTTTATGAATGTTGCAGATTTGAAAAGCTTAAAAACAAGTTTTAAAATAATATTTTGCTGTCCTATTGTATGAGGAGTATACGGAGCTTCCTCCATGTACATACTGTATATATTTAATCAGTGTAAAAAAAAAAAAAAAAAAAAAAATCTTAAGCCAACACAAGCGTTTCCATAAAAAAAAACTATTTTTATTATGAATATACAAAATATAATATATAAATATTTACACAGTAAATAGAGAAATGGTTGGGGCAAATGGAATGTACCTGAGAAATAAAAGTAAAAAATTAAGTTAAAGAAGTTTGAGGTACTCTGGTAGAGACGATTTTTTGGAAAACATCCCATCTACCATCCAGGGAACGTATTGTATTGGTGGTAGGTGGCCACCATCGCGGTTAGCGTCTACAGTATCATCCAGTGCTTGTACAATAACTGCTCCGTAGTGCTTGGCTGTGTTTTTTTTCGGAGGAACCTCCCCTCCCCCACCCTTCCCTTCCACAGCAGGTCCTCAGAAGCGCCCAAACGCTCAGGACTCCAAAACAGTTCTTACAGTCTATTTTCCGAAGGCCAATTCGGCCCCCTTCACAGCTCCTTGGGCAGCTGGCTTTGATCCTTGGTGCCCTGCGGCAACCCTTGCGTCGACCTGTTGAGGAGCCCCTGGAGGTCGCAGACGAACTTGTAGACGTAGCGCTGGCCTCCGGTTTTGTGGATGATGTTTTTGTGGTAGTAGTAGCGCAGCCCGCGGCTCAGCTTCTCGTAGTTCATTCTGGGCTTGTTCTTGCGTCTGCCCCAACGCCGTGCCACCTGCGCAAGAAAAAAAGAATCGCGTTAACAAGGATAACCAGCCAGCATTCAAAATGAGTCAAGTTCCAAAATGTAGGGAAAAAAAAAAAAAACATAAGAAATGGGAATTTGAAAAAATATAAAAACGAAGGAACACTATCATCATTGGAATGTTACAAAGACAATAACGGAATATGTACAAAGGAAATCGAGACGCAAAAATTCAATATGATTGGTAGGTTGCGAAAGAGGAGCGGGACAACCGTCCCGAAAATTCTTCCAATATATTATCAGTAAATAAGATTGTGTCTGCTCTTCAAGGTTTCTTTGCCTTCTGGATTAACTGTGGACATAGGGTTCTGTATATAGAGGTTTTCTATATTATATTATATATTTATCTGTATATGGAGGTTTTCTATATATTATATTTTCTATTAATTTGTATATATAAGTTTTTATATATTATATTATATATTCTATTTATCTGTATATGGAGGTTTTCTATATATTATTTTTTCTATTTATCTGTACAGTATATAAAGGTTTTTGTATATATTATATATAATATTTATCGATATATGGAGGTTTTCTATGTTTATTATTTTCTATTTATCTGTAAAATTGAGGTTTTCTATACATTATGTTATATTATATGTTCTATTTATCTGTATATGGAGGTATTCTATATATTATATAATATTTTCTAGTAATCTGTATATGGAGGTTTTTATATACTATATTATATTTTCTATGTATCTGTATATGGAGGTTTTCTATGTGTTTATTATATTTCTATTTTCAATTTTTCTGCATAAGGAGGTTTTTTTATATATTATATTTTCTATTAATCTGTACAGTATATTTATTTTATTTATTTTTGTATATATTATATCATATATTTTATTTATCTGTATATGGAGGTTTTCTATATGTTTTATTATTTTCTATGTATCTGTAAAATGGAGGTTTTCTATACATTATACTATATTATATTTTCTATTTATCTGTATATGGAGGTTTTCTACATATATTATATTTTCTATTAATCAGTATATGGAGTTTATATACTATATTATATTATATATCCTATTTCTCTGTAAATGGAGGTTTTCTATATGTTTATTATATTCTATTTTTCTGTATAAGGAATATTTTTATATGTATTATATTATATTTTCTATTACTCTGTACAGCAAATAAAGTTTTATTTTGTGTATGTTATATATATATATATATATTCTATTTATCTGTATATGGAGGATTTTATATATTATATGATATTATTCTATATTTTCTATTTGTCTGTATAAGGAGGTTTTCTATATAGTATATTTTCTATTTATCTGTATATGGAGGTTTTTTTATATACTATAATTTATTATATGATATTTTCTGTTTCTCTGTATAAGGCGGCTTTCTATATATTATAAAACATTTTCTGTTTATCTGAGTATTGAGTTTTTCTATATATTTATCTATATAAGGAGGTTTTCTACATAGTATATCATATTGTATTATATTATATTTTCTATTTATTTGTATATGGAGTTTTTTTTTTTATACATATTATATTATGTATTTGTGTAAGGAGGTTTTCTATACATTTATTATACATCATATTTTCTATTAATCTGTATAAGGTTTATATATATATATATATATATATATATTACAAAAAAAATTGTCTATTTATCTGTAGATGGAGGTTTTCCTATGTATTATATACATTATGTTACCTTATATTATATTGCATATTATTCTATTTTTATTTATTGAACTGGACTGAATTTGTCTCTTTTTCCGATCTGTGTAAACTATCTCATAATTTAAAATGTTAAAATACTTTCTAGAAAATGTGCGACTCCAGTTTTGTTTAAAAAAACAAAACAAAAAAAAAACCTCCCTCCAGGTCAGGATTTTAGCGGACTAATGAGAGCCAGCGCCGGGACAAGGTCATTCAGCGCCCAGGGCAAAGATGCCAAATCCAGGAGTAGGGGGGGGACGAGGACACTTGGGAGCACGAAGGAGATTTACTCTGACTTCCTGTCCTATTGACAGCTGTGGGCGTGGCTTGGTCAGTGGGCGGGATCGGGCAGGCGACGTACCTCGTTGGGGTCGGAAAGCTTGAATTCCCAGCCATTGCCCGTCCAGCTGATGAGCTTCTGACACGAAGAGTCTTGTAGTAGTTCCAGAAGGAACTGCCACAGCTGAATGGGGCCGTTACTGCCTATTAGAGACAACAACAAAAAACGAAACGCGTCATTCATTTTATTACATTCGGGGTATCAGCTGAACCTCAATTCTGTCGTATTTGTCTTAGTAATTCGATAAGACGATAACAAGACTCACTCTACACCAGTGATGGTGATCCTTGGCTACCCAGATGTTTTGGAACTACATTTCCCATGATGCTCAGCTACACTGCAGAGTGAATGAGCATCATGGGAAATGTAGTTCCGGAACATCTGGGGGTGCCGAGGTTCACCAATCACTGCTCTAAACTCTTCTTACCGGCAGGTTTGGTGTCTTTGACTCCAGCAGCTTTCTGGTTATAGGTGGATTGGTAAGTGTTCTTGTTTGCGCCGGTGTAATGGTTGCTTAGGTTGGAGGTTTGGTAGAAGTCGGATTCGCTGTAGGAAAAACCTGAAAAGGGACAAATCCGTCACTGATGTGTACGCAGCAACACTCATTACCAACACTTATACCAAAGAGGTTTCCATTTTTCCACGAACGTGCTCGGGCAGTCTTGTGATTTATATACACAAAATCACCAAAAGTATTGGGACACCTGCCTTTACACGCACATGAATTTTAATGGCATCCCAGTCTTAGTCCGTAGGGTTCAATATTGTAGTTGGCCCGCCCTTTGCAGCTATAACAGCTTCAACTCTTCTGGGAAGGCCGTCCACAAGGTTTAGGAGGGTGTCTATGGGAATGTTTGACCATTCTTCCAGAAGAGCATTTGTGAGGTTAGGCACTGATGTTGGATGAGAAGGCTTGGCTCGCAGTCTCCGCTCTAATTCATCCCAAAGGTGTTCTATCGGGTTGAGTTCAGAAACTCTGTGCAAGTCAATCAAGTTACTCCATCCCAAGCTCGCTCATCCATGTCTTTATGGACCTTGCTTAAACCTTGTGGACGGCCTTCCCAGAAGAGTTGAA
The DNA here is from genome assembly GCF_037356315.1 of Lithobates pipiens. Lineage (NCBI taxonomy): Eukaryota > Metazoa > Chordata > Amphibia > Anura > Ranidae > Lithobates > Lithobates pipiens. The sequence continues at coordinate 9,902,036 of NW_027507788.1, read as the reverse complement.
GTTGTTATAGCTGTAAAGGGCGGGCCAACTCAATATTGAACCCTACGGACTAAGATTCCATTGAAGTTCAAGTGTGTGTAAAGGCATGTGTCCCAATACTTTTGACAATATAGTGTACCTAGCAGGTGACACACCGGTGCCCGAACTGGTGAACTGGCAGAGACACAAACTCAGAAATCGCACTATTGTGGGAGGGGCAGAGACACAAACTACAATTGATAAATCTCATCATTGTGGGAGGGGCAGAGACACAAACTCGGATGGAGAAATCTCCAGAGACACAAACCCCGATGGGGAAATCTCATCATTGTGGGAGGGGCAGAGACACATACTACAATGGAGACATCTCACCATTGTGGGAGGGGCAGAGCCTTGAACTTTGATGGAGACATCTCACCATTGTGGGAGGGGCAGAGCCGTGAACTACGATGGAGACATCTCACCATTGTGGGAGGGGCAGAGCCATGAACTATGATGGAGACATCTCACCATTGTGGGAGGGGCAGAGCCATGAACTATGATGGAGACATCTCACCATTGTGGGAGGGGCAGAGCCATGAACTATGATGGAGACATCTCACCATTGTGGGAGGGGCAGAGCCTTGAACTATGATGGAGACATCTCACCATTGTGGGAGGGGCAGAGCCTTGAACTCTGATGGAGACATCTCACCATTGTGGGAGGGGCAGAGCCGTGAACTACGATGGAGACATCTCACCATTGTGGGAGGGGCAGAGCCATGAGCTACAATAGAGAAATGTCATTGTGGGAGGGGCAGAGCCATGAGCTACAATGGAGAAATGTCATTGTGGGAGGGGCAAAGACACAAACTCCAATGGGGAAATCTACTACAATGCAGACGTCTCACCGTTGTGGGAGGGGCAGAGCCGTGAACTACAATGGAGAAATATCATTGTGGGATGGGCAGGGACACAAACTCCAATGGGATGATCTCACCATTGTGGGAGGGGCAGATACACAAACTCTGATGGGGAAATCTCACCGTTGTGGGAGGGGCAGATACACATAAACCACGTTGGAGAAATCTCACCATTTTGGGAGGGGCACAGACACAAACTCTGATGGGGAAATATCATACTACAATGGAGACATCTCACCATTGTGGGAGGGGCAGAGCCATGAACTACAATGGAGAAATATCATTGTGGGAGGGGCAGAGCCAAGAACTACAATGGAGAAATATCATTGTGGGAGGGGCAGAGACACAAGCTCCAGTGGGGGAAATCTCACCATTGTGGGAGGGGCAGAGACACAAACTCTGATGGGGAAATCTCACCATTGTGGGAGGGGCAGAGACACAAACTCTGATGGGGAAATCTCACCGTTGTGGGAGGGGCAGAGACACAAACTCTGATGGGGGAATCTCACCGTTGTGGGAGGGGCAGATACACATAAACCACGTTAGAGAAATCTCATCATTGTGGGAGGGACAAAGACACAAACTACTGCAGGGAAATCTCACAGCTGTAAGAAGCCAGTGGGCAATTTAACCAACCAACATGAGCCCAAGACAGATTTTAAGAGATCTGAACATGGAGGACCCCTTTAAGTACTGTAAGATGTCCTTACCTTTGTGGTGGTCTTGGGCTGGTCTTTGCTGAATGTTGGTGTTCATCGGGGAGAAGTTAGAGCTCCTGATCTCAACAGATTGGGTGCAGTTCATCCAGGAGGCTTCATCCCATCCTTGCCATTCTTGGGACGCCCAGGAGAAGCTTTCATCGCCAACAGAGCTGACGCCGGTGCCCTGCGAGTACCCGTCTGATTCGGGGGTGAAGGCCAGGTCCGGCTGAGCGTGGTACAGAGACTCCTCTACATCCTGGAGGGATTGCAGTATGCTTTGCTGGGTGGAATGCTGCTGAAGTTCTTCCGTCAGGGCCGGCAGCACCGTCTGAAATGACTGGAGGTATTCTTCCGTCCCTCCATGTCCTGCAGAGAGAGAGAAAAATAATATAATTATGTCCCCCTCATTCATAAATAATAGGAATATTTCTTCTGCTCAACTACAGTCAAAACTATTTGGTCTGGGCCCTCCAGTCCTGGTGACAACCATTCCCTTTTTTTTGGTGGGGAAAGTAGACATATTTTTTTATTTTTTTTTTTAATCAAGAATAAACTTTATTTAACTACAACAAATAAATGGTAGTGGTGTTCCAATGTAGAAAGTAGACATATTTTTTTTTATTTTTTTATTTTTTTTTATCAAGAATTAACTTTATTGAACTACAACAAATAAACGGTAGTGGTTTTCCAATGTAGAAAGTAGACATATTTTCATTCTACCAATCAGATCGTTGGATAGGAGTCAGAGGATAACCCACCTTGGTTGTACTGCTCCCAATAATACAGAGACTGTTCAGTAAAGGCCTCGGAGGAGAGGGCGGCACTACCCTGCTGCCATATGGGTGGGTACTGTCCCTTCCCGAAATTCAGTGGGGTGCAGCTTGGGTCAGCTTCCCGTGAGAAACCTCCGTCTTCGAGCTTGATATCTGCAAAAGAAAATGAAAGGTCTGTTTACCCCTCCTGGTCCATTGTGATATAATACTTTGCTTTAATATATACAATAAGGAACGACTATAAACATGCAAGGCTACAAGTAAAAGCTGCATATAAAAAATGGCAACAAGTCTAATATCTGTAATAAATGATTCTCAGCTTAAAGAATATATAAACTGCTGTACCCCATAACTAAGCCCTGAGAGCGGAGCGAAACGCGTTGGAGTGCGTGGCCTGGCTGAGGCTGTTATACACTATACTATACAGGGTTTGCAGCGATGTGCGGATTACAGGACACCAGTCTCTTCACACACCGACGTTCGGAGCCGGGGACGAGCTCTGTCCTAGCCAGCACTCACAGAGGTTGGCTTACAGATAAGTATCCTTTAGAGAGATTCGAGATTGCTTTCTTTGTGTGAAATCCCTGGTGATCCTGCCAGTCCCTCTGCTTTCCTGATTAAAAAAAACTGACCACACTAGGTGTACGAGAACAGTGTGGTCAGTTTTCTGGCTGTGCTGAGAATTCAGCCTGCCCTCCTCCAATCAAACTTGTCCTGACACCCCCCCACCACCATCACCACACAGGGAAGATCAGTGTTCTGTAGTTTCTCCTCCCCAGCTCTTGTGCAGCTGAGAACTGAGGTGATGTGATCACTTATAAAAGGGGGGAGGGGGAGGTCCAGGCACCAGGCATCTTAGGTAAGGGAAACCTATGGTCTGTACTTTGTGAATGGCCCTGCAGTCTTCTGGGAGCTGTGATGTGTCCCAGAAGGCTGCAGGGGGGGGGAATTTGGGGGCTAACCTGTCAAATCCGGTTACCCCCCTCCCACCCAAAAAGTGCCAAACAAGCAGAAATTCCCCTTTTGGGTGAAGTTCCACTTTACTGATTACAAATATAAATATGCCAAACTGAGAATGAAAACTATATAAAAAATGGCAACCAGCCTAATATCTATAAAAAAGCGATACTTAGCTTAATATAAGTCATAATAAATTACTCTAAATCTGCTAAACTGTAAGTAAAGGCTCTATAGAAAAATGGCAACAAGTCTACTACCTATAATAAATTAACTTAATAAAAGCAAAAATAAATGACTATAAGTTAAAAACGACATATAAAATCTGCGAAAAGCCCAATATGCATAAAATGATATTTAGCCTAATATAAGTAATAATAAATTACTTTAAATACATACTACATATAAAAACTGCACATACCAATGAGTCTAGGATCTATAATAAAGATTTTTAGCTTAATATAAGCAATAATAAATGACTATAAACCTGCAAAACTACAAATAAAAAACTACATATAAAATTGGCAAAAAGTCTAATATCTACAATAAATGATATTTAGCCTAATATAAGTAATAATAAATTACTTTAAATACATACTACATATAAAAACTGCACATACCAATGAGTCTAGGATCTATAATAAAGATTTTTAGCTTAATATAAGCAATAATAAATGACTATAAACCTGCAAAACTACAAATAAAAAACTACATAGAAAATTGGCAAAAAAAGTCTACTATTTATAATAAATGATGTTTAGCCTAATAAAAGGAATAATAAATTACTATGAACTGTGGAACTACAAATAAAAAAACTGCATATAAAATTGGCAAAAAGTCTAATATCTACAATAAATTATATATAGCCTAATAGAAGCAATAATAAATGACTATAAACCTACAAAACTACAAATAAAAAAAAAAAACGCATATAAAATTGGCAAAAAGTCTAATACCTACAAAAAATGATATTTAGCCTAATATAAGCAATAATAAATGACTATAAACCTGCAAAACTACAATTAAAAACTACATATAAAATTGGCAAAAAGTCTAATACCTACAAAAAATGATATTTAGCCTAATATAAGCAATAATAAATGACTATAAACCTGCAAAACTACAATTAAAAACTACATATAAAATTGGCAAAAAGTCTAATATCTACAATAAATGATGTTTAGCCTAATATAAGAAATAATAATTTACTATAAACTGCGGAACTACCAATAAAAAACTGCATATAAAATTGGCAAAAAGTCTACTATATATAATAAATAATAAATGACTATAAACCTACAAAACTACAAAAAAAACGCATTTAAAATTGGCAAAAAGTCTGATATCTACAATAAATGATATTTAGCCTAATATAGGCAATAATAAATGACTATCAATATATACTACATATAAAAACTTCATATAATAATGGCAATAAGTTTAGGATGTATAATTAATATACTTTGTTATTTAATATAAGCAATAATAAATTACTATAAAAAAAATATTATTCTACATGTAAATACTGTATATTAAAGTGGCAACAAGTTTAATAATTAAAATGAATGATACTCTGCCTAACATAAGTAACAATAAATGACTATATAAATATACTATACTACAAGTAAAAACTGTATAAAAAAAAAATCAACAAGTCTAATATCTATAATAAATGACCGAAGTTTATTGATTAAAAAAAGACAACGAACTTTTAATTGATGTTACCCGCTGAATAACTACATAACAAAAGCTACATTGTAACACTTGGGGGTCATTCACACCTCGTGCACTGAGCTGTATTGATCTTAATTAACACAGCAAACACTTCCTCCGTCTATGGGACTCATTCACAGCAAAGCCCTGCATGGGTGCGCAGTGGGGGAAAACATAGACATGTTGCATTTTTTTTTTGTGGCGCAGCGCGCAAAAATGTTGCGTCACGCGTCATTTTGTTGCAACACGCTGTGGAATAACATTTATGCTAAAAAAAAAAAAAAAAAAAAAAAAGATCCATCTCATCCAGGCATTTAATGTGATGTGATTCTCTGCAGGTATAAGTATATAGATAAATAAAAAAAACATTGCAATTCACCAATCGCCGTTTGTGAATGAGGCCCGACCGTTAATGCTGGGTGACTCCGCCCAGAACTGATGTAGCGATTGGAAACCAATCTGGGTTTCATTCCCGATTTAACTGATACAATTACTTTTTTTGTAGCAAGCGCTAATAGAAGCAAATGTTGGAGATGCCGTAAGAACCACAAGTCCCAGCATTAAAAGGACACTATGCGGTGAATGTACTAAAGGCAAGTAGACAATTTGCAAGTGCGGTTGCTCCAGAGCTGAGAAAAATGGGGACGAAGCTTCACTTTTGCGATTGAATATCCAATCACATTCAAGGAAAAGAAAAATACAGCATCTTTGCTTGCACGGGATGGAAGTCAGCAGAGCTTCCCCTCCCTCTCCTCATTTACTAAGCTCTGGAACAAAGTGCACATTCTTTTTTGCTTTTGTACATCTGCCCCATCCATGTCATTTGATGGATATTCTGGTAAGTTTGCAGCTCCAGCGGCTGCCAGCGTGGAGTGTATAAATAAATATTATATAGTGGATGAGCATCTTGATGAGACGCAATGTACAGGGATAGGGACAATTGTGGACACTCACTCAGGATGGACTGGTGTCTTTATTCAACCTTACCAACTATGTAAGTATATAGGAGTATATAGCTGCTTAGACACTTACCTAGGCTGGGCACCTCCTGGCAGGGCAGCTCGGGGCTGTAGAAACTGTTAAGTGCCATCTGCAGGACACAAGAGGAGGGTCAGTGATGGCACAATAAAAGGGGGTATAAAGTCAGTGGCAGTGTATGGCCTGAAGGGGGCGATAATTGGGCGTTGCACCCTGTGTGTGGGGGGGGGGAGGGGCAGTGCTGTGATTAGGGTGCTGTGTAGGGGAAGTGGGTGCAGTTAGAACATAAGGAGCGAAAAGAACTCAGAAAACGTCAAATAGCAGCATTATAGGTTATAGGGTGCTAAATAAAATTGTGTCAGAATTTGGGAGGTTATGTATTAAGATAACAGAATTGGAAACAAATTTTCAGATATTTTTGGTCAGGGTGGAACTTCTAATTTAAAAAATAGTTATTATTTTCAGTACAGTACATGTCTGAAGAGAACTGGTGTGTCATTGGGGATGCTAAATGCACATGGAATTTGGCGCCGGTTAGTTGGGTCGCTACAGCAAAAGGCATTTGCATTGCTCGGGATAAGAGAATTCAATTTAGAGAATAAAAAAAGAAAAAAAAAAGAATGGGGTGCTTTGGATTTGAGGATGCTTAAAAACATTCAACGGAACTTGGGGGTCCTAATAACATACATCGGGCATCGGGGGACATCTACTGTGGGCCTGAGAAGGAGGATTTGGGTGCCAAGGATGTTTCGATGTAAGCAGTGTAGTATTTAGAAGTTGGGGTGCTAAGATAATGATTAAGGATGTTAAGGGTACTGAAAGGATTAGAGAACTCGGAGAGATGTGGGTATAGGAATGTGAACATTGGGGTGATGCTGGTCTGAAGTATATAATTTGGGGCACTGATGGTGGGAAGTAAGGAATCTTGGGTGATGATGGTGTGATGTGTAGAATCTGGGGTGCTGATGGTGTGATGTGTAGAATCTGGGGTGCTGATGGTGTGATGTGGGGTGGGCTGTGGGGTGCTGATTGTATGATGTATAGAATCTGAGGTGCTGATGGTGTGATGTATGGAATCTGGGGTGCTGATGGTGTGATGTGTAGAATCTGGGGTGCTGATGGTGTGATGTATGGAATTCGGGGTGCTGATTGTATGATGTATAGAATCTGGGGTACTGATGGTGTAATGTGTAGAATCTGGGGTGCTGATGATGTGATGTGTAGAATCTGGGGTGCTGATGATGTGATGTGTAGAATCTGGGGTGCTGATGGTGTGATGTATGGAATTTGGGGTGCTGATTGTATGATGTATAGAATCTGGTGTACTTATGGTGTAATGTGTAGAATCTGGGGTGCTGATTGTATGATGTATAGAATTTGGGGTGCTGATTGTGTGACGTATAGAATCTGGGGTGCTGATGGTGTGATGTGTAGAATCCGGGGTGCTGGTGATGAGAAGTGTTGAATCTAAGGTGCTGATGGTGTATAGAATGTGGGGCGCTGATGGTGAGATGTATGGGATCTGGGGTGCTTCTGGTGCCATGTATAGAATGTGGGGCCCTGATGGTGTGAAGTATAAAATCTGGGGTGCGTCTGGTGTCATGTATAGAATGTGGGGTGCTGATGGTGCGATGCATTAAGTTTGGGGTGCTGATGCTAAGAAATATAGAATCTGGGGTGCGGGTGGTGTCATGCATAGAATCTAGGGTGCTGCTGGTGCGATGTATAAAATGTGGGGCGCTGATGGTGTGAAAGTATAAAATCCAGGGTGCTTCTGGTGTGATGTATGGAAGTTGAGGTACTCATGGTGCGATGTATAGAATTTGGTGTGCTGATGTTTGATGCGTAGAATCTGGGGGGCGGGGGGGCTTCTTGTGTGATGTATGGAATTTGGGGCTCTGTCGGTGCAAAGTTTCAGTTTGGGGGGGGGTGTCCTATATTATGAATGTCGTAGCCAAGAAGCTGAGGATAAGTACGTTTGGAGGTATTTAGGGCTTTTATAGAATTTAGGGAGCTGGGGGGTCAGGATTAAGACGTTTGAGGTGCTCACTTCCTTATTAAGACTAGAATTTGAGGCGCTTAAAGGGAAAGGCTAGTGAATCTGGGGAGCTGAGGGTCAGGGTTATAATTTTTATAGCGAAGGACAAGGTCTTTAGAATTTGGGGGGCTTGGGATAAGGGTGATGGGAATAGGGGTGTGCAGGATAAGGGTGATGGAAATAGGGGTGTGCAGGATAAGGGTGATGGGAATAGGGGTGTGCAGGATAAGGGTGATGAATAGGGGTGTGCAGGATAAGGGTGATGAATAGGGGTGTGCAGGATAAGGGTGATGGGAATAGGGGTGTGCAGGATAAGGGTGATAGAATTTGGGGTGTGCAGGATAAAGCGTATGAACTTTGGGGTGCCATATAGGGGAGTCGTGGTCACTCACCTCTGTCTGTGTATCTGCTGGTCAGTCTGTCCTCTCTCAGCCTCTGAATTGTCCTCCAGGTGAGCAGAGCAATGTTCTCCTCCTCTGCTGACCCCCTGCCCCTTATATGTACCCAGCCCTTCTCTGATTGGCTGCTGGGGGTTGTGACGTTCCCTCTGTCTCCTTCTCCCTCCAGGGGGGGGGGGGAGAGTTTCCGTGACGTCAAAAATCACAACTTCAGAGTGCAGCAAGGAGGAGGAGAGGGGGGTCTTATCAGAGGGGTCAGATGACAGCTTGAGGGCCATCACTCAGAGGAGAGGAAGAGGGGCTCTCCGCACATCTACTGAGAATAAATATTTACATCTATAAATATCCAGACCCATCACATCCCACCTTAATATAGAGCAGAATATTACTTTATACACTTCAACATAGACTAATACAACACTACACTATATCAAAAACACAATATAACTACTAAGCGTGTCCTACTATAACACAGTATAATAAAATGCAACACAATATAACTTCTAAACTTTCCCAAATAACAAATAAATAATAACACATCGTAAAAAAATGTAATACAAAAAAGCCTAATATAACACAGTGTCATTTAATATAACAATATAACTACTAAACATATCCTAATATAACAAAGTATCATTTAATATAACAATATAACTACTAAACATATCCTAATATAACAAAGTATCATTTAATATAACAATATAACTACTAAACATATCCTAATATAACAAAGTATTAGGAAACACAACACAATATGATTACTAAACTTGACCTAACATAACACAGTTTAGTAAAATATAAGCATCATGTAATGTAATTACTACTAAATGTGGTCTTAAAATAATACAATATAATAAAAGTAATAATAACACAATATTACATTGTAAAGCGCCGTGCAAAAACCGCTGTAGCTATATAAATCCTGTATAATAATAATAATAATAATAATAATAATAATAAATTTGGCCTAGTAAAATATTTTAAAAATAAAATATTTCACAATATAACTACTAAATAATCTCCAATATATCCCAGTGTTTGTAAAATATAAAATAGTAGTAACTACTAGACTTGGCCCGTTATAACACAGTATAATAGAATAAAAGACAACATAACCACTAAACATATCCTATTTTAAACACAGTATAATAAAAATATAACTACAAAAAAAAAAGTGACCTAATATACAACATAACACAATATAATAAAATATAATAGGCCTATTATAAACAAGGAATAATAAAAAGACAATATACAACCGAAAAAAAATGCAGCACTACCAAAAAAAAAAAAAAAGGGAAAAAAATTTATAAAATAAAATGTATATAGTGAAAAAATATATAATTACTAAACAAAAAAAATAAATTAACAATATTAAACTTGGCCCATTATAAACAAGGAATAATTAAAATACAATATACAACCGAAAAAATGCAGCACTACCAAAAAAAAGTGAAAAAAAAAAAAAGTATATAATGAAAAAATATATAATTACTAGACAAAAAAAATTAACAATATTAGACTACGTATCAACTTTTTTTTTTCTTTCCTCTTTCATACACACATACAGAATATTTATTTATCTTTTACAATTAAGTTCTAGGGCTCATTCATACAGTTATGTTGGTTTAACAGGCGGCAACACACATGATATGTGTTGGTATCATGCCGTGCCAATTATTCTGAATGGCACCTTGCCTATGGTTAAATGCATTGAGGTCAGTGGCGTCCCTACGGGGTGGCTTTTGGGGCTATAGCCCTGAATCTGGGGCCCAAAGCCTGAGTCTCTGCAGGGGTCCCCAAGGGGAGGCGAGGCTCTCTGGGGACCCTTATTTTAAGGGGGGAGGCCCTCTGGGGACCCTAATGTAAGGGGGGCTCTCTGGGAACCCTGATACAAGTGGAGGGCTCTCTGGGGAGCCTGATGTAAGGGGGGCTCTCTGGGGACCCTGATGCAAGGGGGAGGCTCTCTGGGGACCCTAATGTAAGAGGGTGTCTCTGGGAACCCTGATGTAAGTGGGGGGCTCTCTGGGCACCCTGATGCAAGGGGGGACTCTCTGGGGACCCTAATGTAAGGGGGCTCTCTGGGGACCCTGAAAAAAGGGGGGACTCTATGGGGACCCTGATGTAAGGGGGGCCCTGATTTAAGGGGAGGCTCTCTGGGGACCCTAATGTAAGAGAGGTTCTCTGGAAACCCTGATGCAAGTGGAGGGCTCTCTGGGGACCCTGATGCAAGGGGGGGCTCTCTGGGGACCCTGATGTAAGGGCAGGGGTCTCTGGGGATCCTGATGTAAGGGGGGCTGTCTGGGTACCCTGATGTAAGTGGAGAGCTCTCTGGGGACCCTGATATAAGGGGGGCTCTCTAGGGACCCTGATGCAAGGGGAGGGCTCTCTGGGGACCCTGATGTAAGGGGGGGACTCTCTGGGGACCCTGATCTAAAGGCGGCTGTCTGGGGACCCCAATGTAAGGGGAGAGCTCTCTGGGGACCCTGATGTAAGGGGGACTCTCTGGGGACCCAGATGTAAGGGGGCTCTCTGGGGACCCTGATGTAAGTGGGGGGCTCTCTGGGGATATACACACACGTATATTACTGTATATACGTGTGTATGCCCGCCCAAGCGTATGACTTTCTTTACTACGCTGCTATGGGCTCTAGCCCCAGATCTTTTGTAGACCCAGCAACGCCCCTGATTGAGGTGCTACGGGAAAGGCTGCATGCGTGATTTTTGGTCCGTTGTGGTGTGCCGGACAGCCCCAACGCACAACACAAAATGCATTAGCACATGTGCGGCATAGCAGGCCAGGCTGGGGTTGTTAGTGGACCCCGAAGGGGTCAGCCACCAACGCCAACTATTAAGAGGAGAAAGCGGTCGGACAGGTTGGAAAATTTTGCCCATTTCTTTGCTACTGTTTTCCCATCAACAGAGGCCAACACTAGTCTTCCTGCAACCTTCCCTTCTCCCTCTTCATTTGCAAAAGTTAAAAAAAACGCTTGCGCTTACCGGTTGAAGACAGAAGTTGGCCCAAAAGGTCTTCATGAAAAAGTAGTACCATGTACCACGTAACTTCAGCTGTCCTCCGATGTCATCATTGCCTTCACTGCACCTTACCCAATCATGTTTAGTTAATGGAGCTCCCGGGGGGAATAAGCAGCTTACGCCATTGAGCAAAGCTGTTTCATGCAAATTGAGATAAGAGTGTTGTAGAGCATTATGAAACAACTTAGAAATCCCTTTGCACTGTGTATATTCATAAGGCCATTGCAGAGTAATCCTCTGTAGAAAAAAAATAAATAAAAATCAGCTGTTTTAGGGACTTCTCATTAAGTCCATTATCCCGTAATGACACACTCATGGGCCAATCAGGTTATAGCTATTTAACCCTTTTGCTGCCAGATTCTGTACATGCATTAGATTCATTGGGGGGGGGGGGGGCAGGTGAGACATCAGGGTCTTTTAACCACTTCAGCCCTGGAAGATTTGGCTGCTCAATGACCAGAACATTTTTTTGCGAAACGGCACTGCGTCACTTTAACTTTAAACAATTGCGCGGTCGTGCGATCACCCCTGCAGTTTTTATTTTTTTGTGCTACAAACAAAAAACACCACGAGCAGTGCAGCGGGGGCGTGCGCACGCCTGCTATTCCGCTTAAAGGAGCCGACGTATAGCTACGACGGCTCGTGGCAACGTGCCGACCTGCCGCAGTATAATGATGGCGGCTGGTCGGCAAGAGGTTAAACCCTGGATGTCTCATTAAAGAGAACCTGTCACGAAAAAAAATCATCACATAGGGGACATGCCAAATGCTGTAGCTCACCTTAAATCGGCTCTCGGGGTGCTGCCGCCGCCGCCAACTTGGCTAAGGGAGACCGGCAGTGGTTTGTGGCTTCACAGACGGTTTCCTACGGCAAATGCGAGAATCGCGATGTGCCTTCTCAGTAGGCCGGCTATGGAGGAAAAGGAGAAGGGGCCGAACTTCCAGCAAACTGAGCCAGAAGTGGGAGCAGGTACCTGTCAAAAACAGGTACTCGCTCCCCCCCTTCCCTCAAAAGGTGCCCAATGTGGCAGTGAAGGTGGGGGGAGGGGGGATAACCTGAGCTTGCCCCTTTTGGATGGAGCTCTGCTTTAAGTAAAAAAAAGGAGACTTTTAAAGCATCGCCTATGGAGAATACAAGGTACTGGAGTTTTGCCGCCATTTCACGCAAATTTGAGGTTTAACATGTTGGGTATCTATTTACTCGGCACAACTTCATCTTTTTTCTATCATACCAAAAAAATTGTGTAATTTATTGCCTTTTTGTGCCCAAAAATTAACATTCGTTTATTTTTTGCTGACACCTTTCAGAAAATATATAATGTTTTGGGAGTTTTTTGTTTTGCAATTTTCAGAGCTAAAACAAAAACAGCTCTGGCAGCAAAAGAGTTAATGGACTGCATTATGCGTCAGGCTCGGTTCACGGATCCGCGCTTCGCTGCAACCACCTTCACACAAAATGCAGGACCTACAGGCGGGTGCCTACTGGCACGCCGTCCGCACTGAATGTAGTTCAGTTCCCGCGCGGACTGCGATTTCTAGAAAGGTGCAGGGACCCCTGCATTTTTTCCAGCCACAGCAGCCCATTCAAATGACCATGCAGATGCATCCCACATAAAACACAGATGTGTGAACCTAGGCTCAGTGTTCTTTTCTTGGGTGCAGATTTGTTTTATATTCAGTTGTTAACTTACAGCGCGGTTTTTAGAGGCGCTTAGGGCATATTTGGACTTCCATGGTGGGCAAACCCCTCCCTGCAGCACAACCAGGGCTGGCGCAAGGATTTTTGACACCCTAGGCGAAACCTAATTTTGCCACCCCCATTGGCTCCACCCCTGACTCCACCCCCTTTGCCCTGCCCTTGTGACTGAAGGCGCTGCTATACAGGAAGCATCGTCTCTGCTTCCTCTAGTGCTGGCTCCAGTGCTGCGCTGCGTCTCTAATTATACTACCGTTTGGACTGCGTTAGTTACATGCTGCCGCCTGCAGAGCATGCAGACGCGGAGGGAAACCAGCAACCGGTGCACCCTAGGCGGCTGCCTAGTTTGCCTAGTGGTAGCACCGGCCCTGAGCACACCTAAGCAAAGGGGCGAGATCCTGGTGATGTCAGTGCCTTTACGTGGACACATAAGCGAAATGATGCCACCAGCATCCCACCCCCCCCCCCCTTTGTTTATATGTGCTGCAGGGTGGGAAATGACCCGGTCCACAACTGATTGAATTAGAAAATACTGCGAAGTGAAAGTTCAGATAAAGATGCATTTGGAGGGCGCCCAAACTTATCTCTATTGGTAACACAAGCCCCATCCATTTCAATTAATTAATTTTGAATGGCACGCCAATGCACCAGGCCTGCACCGCCATAGCACCCCTTAGTGTGCTGACTTAAAAAAAAAAAGGGGGGGGGTCAGGTATGTTTTTAACAAACTAGGGTGTGCTGTCAGCCCATTCATTTCAATAGGCTGCCTTAACTCAATGCATGTTAACATGCAACATAATATATTGTAAATAACAAATAGACCCCTTAATAAATATATTCCCACCCCTAGAAAGTCTTCATACTTTCTGATAGGCCAGTTGCATGTATGGTGCCCCCCTATTCCCAACATCAGTTGTATGCCGGGGCTGTACCGTCCGTCTAGGTCCACCCCATGGCATGGCCAGCTTTGCTCCCTGGCTGCTCAGTTATTCCTTCGTCAGCAATGCGGCTCCAAGATCTGATTTCACTTATCTGTGCTGAGTCTCAAATCTTTCCAGACAAACCTCAATTGTTGCTCTTAAAGCAGTGTCTGTCATTAGGGATGGAGCCAACCGGTCGTATCAATTAAATTGTATATACACCCGAAAAACAAGAAACTTCTCCTTTGTGGTCTGTTAAAGGATAAGTCCACTTTAATACCATGGTACACCTGTAACATGGTGCCACCCCCCCCCCCACCCTTTACAGAGTTCAGGGGTTCTCGCCGAGTCCAGCCACTTATTACATTTTGCATGGCTCCGCCCACACAGCCGCGTCATTCATTCACACATAGCGCCCAACTGTCCCTGATTTCGAGGGACTGTCCCTGATTTGGAGCAAAGTCCCTCTGTCCTTCCTTCCTCCTCATTTGTCCCTCATTTTGGTCTGATCCGTATAGTTGTATATAAAATGCACTTTTTATCTTTCAAAAAGTGTTTCCCAGCGCTAAACCTTCCATCCAAATTCTAAATTGCTGCATTTGTCAGTTTTAAAAGCCAATATAAAGGAATAGTAGTGGTAAAAAAAAAAAAAGCCCTTGTGGATTTAATGAACTTTTTTTTTGGTTAATTCTCCTTTAACCACTTACAGACCGGACCAATTTGCTGGTCAAAGACCAGACCACTTTTTGCGATTCGGCACTGTGTCGCTTTAACTGACAATTGCGCGGTTGTGGCGACGTGGCTCCCAAACAAAATTGACGTCTTTTTTTTCCCACAAACAGAGCTTTCTTTTGGTGGTATTTGATCACCCCTGCGGTTTTTATTTTTTGCTCTATAAACAAAAATAGAGCGACAATTTTGAAAAAAACGCATTATTTTTTACTTTTTGTTATAATAAATATCCCCCAAAAATATATAAAAAAACATTTTTTTCCCTCAGTTTAGGCCGATACGTATTCTTCTACATATTTTTGGTAGAAAAAATCGCAATAAGCGATTATTGATTGGTTTGCGCAAAAGTTATAGCGTTTACAAAATAGGGGATAGTTTTATAGCATTTTTATTAATAATTTTTTATTATTTTTTTTTTTTACTAGTAATGGCGGCGATCAGCGATTTTTATTGTGACTGGGACATTGTGGGGGACCCATCGGACATTTTTGACACATTTTTGACACATTTTTGGGACCATTGTCATTTATACAGTAATCACTGCTATATAAATGCAGTGATTCCTGTGTAAATGACACTGGCAGTGAAGGGGTTAACCAGTGGGTGGCAGTGTAGGGGTTTAGTGTTCCTAGGGGTGTAATACTAACTGTGGGGGGGTTGGGCTTTCATTTAGTGAACACTGATCTCTGCTCCAATCACATGGAGCAGAGATCAGCATCACTAGTTGCTAGGCAGAATGGAGAAATGCTGTTTACTCGGCATTTCCTCCATTCGGCCGCTCCGTGAGACCGGACTCACGGGGGTCCCGACCAGCGCGGGAGCGCGCCGCCGGCGGCGCACTCCCGATGGCAGGGCGGCATTGTATATTGGACGTACATGTACGCCAATATGCCTGCCCGTGCCATTCTGTCGACGTACATCGTCGTGCGCTGGTCGGGAAGTGGTTAAGGGGGGGTGTGACAGGGGGGGCGTGTCCTATACCTACGTACGTTTGCTGATAGGTGTCCCTCATTCCCATCTCAAGATGTTGGGAGGTGCGATTCGCAGAGATCTGTGAATTAGATACCAATCCCGTCTACCACTGCACAAGAGGGACTTATCATTGGAACAAAAGTTTGGTGATTGCCGAACTCGTAGTCCATTGACTCGCGTACACACGATCGGAATTTCCGACGGAAAATGTTGGATGTGAGCTTGTTGGCGGAAAGTCCGACCGTGTGTGCGCTCCATCGGACAATTGTTGTCGGACTTTCCGCCAACAAATGTTGGCTAGCAGGTTCTCAAATTTCCCTGCCAACAAAACGTTGTTGTTGGAAATTTCCGATCGTGTGAACACAAGTCCGTCGCACAAAAGTCCACGCATGCTCGGAATCAAGGACGAGCCGGAAGCGCTCGGCCTAGTAAAACTAGCGTTCGTAATGGAGATATCACGTGCGTCTTGTATGTCACCACGTTTGTAATCCTTGGCCAACATTTGTGTGACCGTGTGTATGCAAGACAAATTGGAGCCAACACCCTTCAAACAAAAATCAACGGTTTTGCTGTCGCAAAGTCCGATCGTGTGTACGAGGCATAAATCTGTATCTCTGTAAGGACATGGAGCCGGAGAAAGAGTCTACAGAAGCCTGTGCATTGCACCCGCCATCCGTTTATGGCAAAAGCAATGCTTTGCAGGCTCATTATCCAATAAATAAATGCAAATATGTGGGCAAATTTGCGATCGGTGGACTATGCTTTCATATACTGTGTACCATTGGAAGCATTTTGTTATATCTGTTGGATAAGTGCAAAAAATAAAATCGATTGTTCCTGCTAGAAGTATAGTTAGCTGATAACTTTCTGTGCTCCATGCCCAAGCTGCACTCTTACCAGTTACTTTGTACCCAGTTATCTCTGAGGACTACAAAACATGAGACGGGAAGAGACGATATGAGAAGAGAAAAGAAAAGAAATAAGAAAAAAAAAATAAGAAAGGAGAAGAGAAAAGAAAAGTAAAGAGGAGAGAAAAGGAAATTAAAGAGAAGGGAAAATAAAAAAAGATAAGAAAAAAAGAAAATAAATAGGAAAGGAGAAGATTAGAAGAGTAAAGAGAAGAGAAAATAGAGAAGAGACAAGGAAAGTGAAGAGAAAAGAAAAGAGGAGACAAAAGAGAAGAGACGAGGAGAGGGGAGAAAAGAGAAGGTAGACGAGAGAAGAGAAGAGAGGAGAGGAGAAAAGAAAAGAGACAAGAGAAAAAGGAGAAGAGAGAAGAGAAAAAGAAGAAGAGAAAAGAAAAAAGAGAAGAGAAGAGAAAGGAGAAGAAAGAAGGGCGACGTGAAGACAAAAGAGAAGGGAGACGAGAGAAGAGAAGAGAGGAGAGAAGAAAAGAGACAAGAGAAAAAGGAGAAGAGAGAAGAGAAAAAGAAGAAGAGAAAAGAAAAAAGAGAAGAGAAAAGAGAAGAAAGAAGGGCGAAGTGAAGACAAAAGAGGAGACAAAAGAGAAGTGAAAAAAGAAGACAAAGGAAAAGTAAAGTAAAGAGAAGAGAAAATAGAGAAGAGAAAGGAGAAAAGAGAAGAGAAAAGTAAAGAGAAAGTAAAGAGAAAAAAAGAAGAGAAGGGAGAAGAGAAGAGGAGAGAAGGGAAGGACCTACAATCTCTTCTCAAACAGAATTTTCGAATGACATTCATCCAGTCATCAGATGCACTCAGAATTTACATTGTGAATATTCATACAAATTCTCATTCAAAAATCTCCTACTGTATGGTCGGCTTTAGTGTTGTCTCCATAAGGCCGAAAGCGGGTTATTGACGGGATCAGCAGGTGAAAATAGAGCTTGAAAAGAAAAGAAATGCAGCCACCACATCTAAGAATTGGTAAGCTGCAACATGTTACATTTTTATTCTTTAGAATGCGCTAAAGGAGGGTGGTTATGCTGGACCTGCAGTAGGATTATGTAGGAATAGGGTAGCCACCCTCAAAAAGGAAGTGCAAATTTCTGATTATTATAATGATTCTTTATCGATAAAGAAGCGACCGTGGCTAATCAAACAGATTTACATGTGCACTGGTAAAGTAAGGTGTAATATAATGAGGGCTGTCTTCATTTCATCATTGGTCCCTGGGCAAAGTATTGCACTGGGGCCCCTACCAGCCTGCCCCAATTTACACACCTACTCTCAAGAATTAAAGTATAAATAGCTGATAAAAGGAAACATATACTATTAGTAGTACTTTCAATAAAAGGGATGGTGATGAGGGCACAATACTGGGATCAGGACAGCACAGTACAGGATCCAGGATGCTGCCTGGGACATGGTCATTCTGGGACAACTTAGTAAAAAAACGTGACTGTCCCGGCAAATCCGGGACAGTTGCCAAATCTGGTGTAATGCATTTTTCATGGGGCCCCCATATACTTGGGGCCCCTGGGCAGTGCCTAGGGGTGCCCATGCATTAAGATGGCCCTGAATATAATTATATGTAAATATATATATATATATATATGCCAGAAGCAATAGGACGAGTGCTCTCGGCTCAACTCAACGGTGCAAGAAGCGATCGGGAGCTTTCCATTAGCCGCCGGTAAATGCGCCGGGAGGGCGCACGCTCTTGGCACAGCTGTGTCGGCTAATTGGTATGCAAATACGTCAAGGACCACCCCCCCCAGGAGGTCTTGTTGGTGCCTAGGGGTGAAGGATGCCACAGCTCAGCTGGCATGCTCATGGACATAAAAGTAAATATCCCATAGATATCCACACATAGGGGGAGATTTACTAAAGTTGGAGAGTGCAAAATCTGGTGCAGCTCTGCAACAGTGGTGTAGTGGTTAGCACTCTCACCTAGCAGTAAGAAGGGTCGCTGGTTCAAATCCCAACCATGACACTACCTGCCTGGAGTTTGCATGCTCTGCCTGTGCCTGCGTGGGTTTCCTCCGGGTACTCCGGTTTCCTCCCACAATCCAAAGACATGCAGGTAGGTTAATTGGCTTCTGTGCATAATTGGCCCTAGTATATGAATTGGGACCTTGGATTGTGGCCTCCTTGAGGGTAGGGACCGATGTGAGTGTGCAATGTACAGGGATGGGGACAATTGTAGACACTCACTCAGGTTGAACTGGATGGACTGGTGTCTTTATTCAACCTTACTAACTATGAAACCAATCAGCTTCCAGGTTTTATTGTCAAAGCTTAATTGAACAAGCTGAAGTTAGAAGATGATTGGCTCCCATGCACAGCTGCACCAGATTCTGAGTGCTCCAGTTTTAGTAAATCTGCCCTAAGTAGGTTAGTAAATAGTTGGCACACTGCGGATGTATAGTCGTATTTCGTGGGCATATATATACGAGTTGCATGTTTGTGCAGAATTGACATCCCATTGTACATTAGCGGCCTTTAGTAAATCAATCCCATTGGGTGGTCATCCAACTGTTTCACCCAAAGGTCACATCGTATGTTTAACTTCAAACACAGGACCCACCGCACAGACATCACTCTCTGGTTGAGATTTGCTTACGGTGGCTGAATCTTAATTTCTTTTCTGGTAGGAAAGAAAAAGATTTCTGTTTTTGAAAGTTTTTTTTTTTTTTTTTTTGTAATGACCTGCTGGCTCCCTGATAAGTCCCCCTTGGACTCTGGGGTGTGGTGGCTGCCGGTAGCTTATCTAAGCGGCCAGCGGTGGCGCTCAGCACTTTCTTATCACCGCTAATTAGATCTTCATGATTTCTGAAGAGAAGTTTGTCTAGGCTCTGCTGATATGTGAGGGTCTCCACAAAAGTGCATCGGATTCCGGATGCTAAAGAAACAGATTTATGGGATGGTTTTGGAGGTTTCTTATTGGGGAAAAAAAAAATCTGCCCTCCTGAACCTTATTCGCCCCCCTCTTTAAATCCATAAAGAGGGTGAATAAGGTTCAGGGGGGCAGATTTTTCAATAGGAAACCAAAATCAAGAACATGGGGGGGACGGGGACTTGACCTTAAACTAAGTCGAGGAAAGTTGAAAACTAATTTTAAAAAAAGTATTATCTAGTAAATGTTTTTAATTGTTTGATTGAATTCGGGATGAACATGCGCAATACGATATGGCCATACACCAGTGGAAATTTTATTTGAATGTTCCTACAGAAATTTCGAAAAATCATTTATCGGAGCGTTTAATAGATCCATGATGGACTTAAAATTTTGTAAGAAAAACCCTGAAATTTTTTAGTTATTTGCCATGCCAATGTTTTTAATTGTTTGATTGAATTCAGGATGAACATGCGCAATACGGTATGGCCAAACACCAGTGGAAATTTTATTTGAATGTTCATACAGAAATTTCGAAAAATCATTTTTATCGGAGCGTTTAATAGATCCATGATGACTTAAAATTTTGTAAAAAAAAAAACGAAAATTTTTATTTATTTGCCATGCCAATGTTTTTAATTCTTTGATTGAATTCGGGATGAACATGCGCAATACGAAATGGCCATACACCAGTGGAAATTGTATTTGAATGTTCCTACAGAAATTTGGAAAAATCATTTATTGGAGCGTTTAATAGATCCATGATGGACTTAAAATTTTGTAAGAAAAACCCTGAAATGTTTTATTTATTTGCCATGCCAATGTTTTTAATTGTTTGATTGAATTCAGGATGAACATGCGCAATACGATATGGCCATACACCAGTGGAAATTTTATTTCAATGTTCCTACAGAAATTTGGAAAAATCATTTATTGGAGCGTTTAATAGATCCATGATGGACTTAAAATCTTAAAATTTGGGATGAACATGCGCAATACGATATGGCCATACACCAGTGGAAATTTTATTTGAATGTTCCTACAGAAATTTTCGAAAAATCATTTTTATCGGAGCGTTTAATAGATCCATGGTGGACTTAAAATCTTAAAATTTGGGATGAACATGCGCAATACGATATGGCCATACACCAGTGGAAATTTTATTTGAATGTTCCTACAGAAATTTTCGAAAAATCATTTTTATCGGAGCGTTTAATAGATCCATGGTGGACTTAAAATTTTGTAAGAAAAACCCTGAAAATTTTTTGTTATTTGCCATGCCAATGTTTTCAATTCTTTGATTGAATTCAGGATGAACATGCGCAATACGATATGGCCATACACCAGTGGAAATTTTATTTGAATGTTTCTACAGAAATTTCAAAAAATTCTTTATCGGAGCGTTTAATAGATCCATGATGGACTTAAAATTTTGTAAGAAAAACCCTGAAAATTTTTTGTTATTTGCCATGCCAATGTTTTCAATTCTTTGATTGAATTCAGGATGAACATGTGCAATACGATATGGCCATACACCAGTGGAAATTTTATTTGAATGTTTCTACAGAAATTTCAAAAAATCATTTATCGGAGCGTTTAATAGATCCATGATGGACTTAAAATTTCTTAAGAAAAACCCTGAAAATTTTTATTTACTTTGTTTTTTAATTCTTTGATTGAATTCAGGATGAACATGCGCAATACAATATGTACAATTTTTCCCAGAATGAAAAACTAAAAAAAAAAAAAGTTTTCCATCCTTTTCCTTCAAATTTCGTCATCACCATGGTTGAAAATTATCATCGAATGGACCCCATTAACAATTACAGTTCCTCGAAAAAGTATTCATACTCCTTTGGAAATTATCCAAATTTTTTCATGGTGCAACCAAAAAGGTAAATGTATTTCATTGGGATTTTATGTGATAGGCCAGTGGTGGTGAACCTTGGCACCCCCAGATGTTTTGGAACTACATTTCCCATGATGCTCTGCAGTGTAGGTGAGCATCATGGGAAATGTAGTTCCAAAACAGCAGGATCTCAAATTTTCCGACAACAAAATCCGATCTGACTTTTTCCGATCGTTTGTAGAGAATTCCGATTGGACAAAGTGCCACGCGTGCTCAGATCAAAGTACGAGAGCAAAGCTATTGGCTACAAGCCTGAACGTAGTCCCGTCGGAACGAACGAACGTCATCGCGACAACTTTGTCCGACCGTGGGTATGCAACACCAGTCTCAGACAAAATCCGTCGGAAAAAATCAGACGGATTTTGTGGTCGGAATTTCGGACCTTGTGTACGGGGGCTTACAGTAAAGAACCCTCTACGTAGTTTAAGGTTAAACCTCTTTTCTTCTAATTTTAATGAATGCCCGTGTGTCTTATTAAACTCCCTTCCGCAAAAAAAGTTTTCTCCCTATTGTGGGGTCACCAGTCCGGTATTTGTATATCGTGGGGTCACCAGTCCGGTATTTGTATATTGTGGGGTCACCAGTCTGGTATTTATATACTGTGGGTTCACCAGTACGGTATTTGTATATTGAAATCATATCCCCTCTCAAGCGTCTCTTCTCCAGAGAGAATAAGTTCAGAGCTCACAACCTTTCCTCATAACTAATATCCTCCAGACCCTTTATCAGCTTTGTTGCCCTTCTTTGTACTCGCTCCATTTCCAGTACATCCTTTCTCGGCGGACTGGGAAAGCCTTGGATGTTTTTTTTCCGACGGAATTCCGCTCAAGCTTGTGTTGCCTAGACACGGTCACACCAAATTCCGAACGTCAAGAACGCGGTGACGTACAACCCTACGACAAGCCGCGCAAAATAAAGTTCAATGCTTCCGAGCATGCGTCAAATTCTTTCCGAGCGTGCGTCAGAATTTTGCGCGTCGGAAATTGCCACAGACGATCGGAAATTTCCGATAGAAACCTTTTCCGTCTGGAAAAATTGAGAACCTGCTCTCAATCTTCTGCTGGCCGAAATTCCGCCAGCAAAAGTCCGATGGAGCCTACACACGGTCGCATTTTCCGACCAAATGCTCACATCGGTCTTTTGCTGGCGGGATTTTTCCGATCGCGCGCACGCGGCATTATGCGCCGTACACACGATCGGACATTCCCACAACAAAAAACGTGGAATTTTGTTCGAAGAATGTTGACTCCACCTTGTCTTCAATTCACACGGCCACACAAATGTTGGCTAAGAATTACGAATGCGGTGACGTACAAGACGTACGGCGAGCCGATAAAAAAAAAAGTTCAATAGTCACGTGATATCTCCATTACGAACGCTAGTTTTACAAGACCGAGCGCTTCCGGCTCGTACTGGATTCCGAGCATGCGTGGACTTTTTTGTGCGACGGACTTGTGTACCCCGCGATCGGAAAGTTCTGACAACAAAGTGATGTTGGCGGAAAATTTGAGAACCTGCTGGCCAACATTCGTTGGTGGAAAGTCCTCCAAGAAATGTTCGAGGGAGCGTACACACGGTCGGACTTTCCGCCAACAAGCTCACATCCAACATTTCCCGTCGGGGAAAATCCGATCGTGTGTAGTGTTTTTTTTTTTGGTTTTTTTTGTTTTTTCTACAAAAATAACCAAACTTTGTACGTTTTAGCCTTTGTACACACGGTCAGACATTCCGACAACCAAATCTGTCGGATTTTGTCCGAAACTGTTGCATACACACGGTCGGACGAAGTTGTCGGAAAATCTGATCGTTCAGAACGTGATGACGTTATTTCGTTACGACAGGACTACGTTCAGGCTAGTAGCATATAGCTTTGGTCTAGGAATTCGATCTGAGCATGCGTGGCACTTTGTCCGATCGGAATTCTCTACACATGATCGGAGTATGTCCTATCGGAGCATTTTGTCGGGAAAATATTTCCGGCAAGTTGGAAAATTTGGTCCGACGGATATTCCGACGGAAACAGTCCGATGCAGAACACACACAGTCGGAATATCCGACAAAACGGTCCCATAGGACACATTCCGACGGAATCTCCGACCGTGTGTACAAGGGCTAATTGGCTGAGGCAGAGATTGTGACGTCATCTGCTTGCCTCTTTCCCTGTCCGATCGGAAATTCTCTACACATGATCGGACAAAGTCCGATCGGATCATGTTGTCGGAAAATTTTATAGCCCAGCTGGAAAACTTGGTCCGTCGGATACTCCGACGGAAACAGTCCGATGGAGCCCACACACATGGTCGGATTATCCGACAACGCGGTCCTATCGGACATTGTCCATCGGAATGTCCGACCGTGTGTACAAGGGCTTATAAGTAAGCAAATGTATTTCATAGCTTGCTAATAAAAAATGTTTTTAAAATAAAAAAAGGTTTTAAATTTAAAAAATATATAAACATATATATATAATAATATATAATATAATATAATATAATAAATATATAACAAAATGTGTATATATAATAAAAAAACAAATATATAAATATATATATTAGCTTGGCATGTGTGCATTTTATTGCGTAGTGAGTCGGTCCCATCATTTTTTTTTTTTTAGATTTTTTTTTTTTTAGATTTTTTATTTTTTAGATTTTTTAGATTTTTTATTTTTTAGATTTTTTATTTATTTTTTGGATGTTCAACACGCTATGGCTACAAAGTTTTTCAGAATGTGAGCGATTGTGTGAGCAAACGTTTGCGCACCAGCGCTTTAATTGTTTATTATATTTATTAAATCAGCCTCGCCATATGCACGGTTCCACCGGTGTGTCCTCCTCCTTGATTAGATCTTTCAAGTGCCCCCCCCCATCCCTCCCCACACTCCTGGCACACGCACTGTTCCCCTCACCCACCTCATTTGACCCCCAGAGCACCAGGAACTCCAGTTTAAAGCTTCTGCTGTTTAGATAAGTATTTTTTTTTATTTTTTTTTCCACAGTTTACTACAGCCAAGGAGCTGTTTGATGGATACTTCCAGCCGCCCCCTTCACAGGGCTATTTTATTTTGGAAAATCTCATTGACAAATGATGGGGAAGTGGTCTCAAATGCCACTGTTAAATCACCGGGGGAGACATGGGGCATGGTCACGCATGCATTACGAGAGGTAGAGAAAGTGCTTCAGTGGGGATCACATTCCAGGCCTTATCCATTTTCTTAATCCCTTTGGCTGACAACTAGGAGGAGAGGAGGGGGGGGGGCATTAACAAATTACGTTGTGATACAATACAATCCACAAATCTACAGAAGACCTAATAAATGTATTAACGACTATTTAAAGGTCATCGAAGATCAATTTATATTTTTATAGATATAATAAAAAAAAAAAGCAAATTAATTTAACCAAAGGGGGTCTATTTATATAGGAAAGTTTGCATAGCTAATCACCAAGCGAAACTACATGGACATTCCCTCCATGCCAATTACCCGAGTATTTGCTCATTAGGTTTAAGGATTTTATGTATAAAGCTGTGGCTGTTGTGGGGCAACATTGAGTGTTCTTAGGCTATTTACTCTTGAGCTATTTTTATTTATCTGATGAAATGTTCCTAGGCTATAATTTTAGGCTATTTTTGGTCGCATTTTTACGTTTTTACTTTACACTATTTTCCCTTCTGGTCAAATGTTATTGTTTTCTTTTTCTCTTTTGGGTGAATGTTCCTTAGCTATTTAGGCTAATATTGGTCAAATTTTGTTGGACAATTGTTTTAGGCTATTATTCTCTTCCTAGGCTATAATTGTAGGCTATTTTGGTCGCATTTTTACGTTTTTACTTTAGACTATTTACCCTTCTGGTCAAATGTTATTGTTTAGGCTTTTTTTTTTCTCTTTTGGGTGAATGATCCTTAGCTATTTAGGCTAATATTGGTCAAATTTTGTTGGGCAATTGTTTTAGGTTATTATTCCCTTCCTAGGCTATAATTTTAGGCTATTTTGGTCGCATTTTTACGTTTTTACTTTAGACTATTTACCCTTCTGGTCAAATGTTATTGTTTAGGCTTTTTTTTCTCTTTTGGGTGAATGTTCCTTAGCTATTTAGGCTAATATTGGTCAAATTTTGTTGGGCAATTGTTTTAGGTTATTATTCCCTTCCTAGGCTATAATTTTAGGCTATTTTGGTCGCATTTTTACGTTTTTACTTTAGACTATTTACCCTTCTGGTCAAATGTTATTGTTTAGGCTTTTCTTTTTCTCTTTCGGGTGAATGTTCCTTAGCTATTTAGGCTAATGTTGGTAAAATGTTGTTGGGCAATTGTTTTAGGCTATTATTCTCTTCCTAGGCTATAATTTTAGGCTATCTTTGGTTGCATTTTTAAGTTTTTACTTTAGACTATTTTCCCTTCTGGTCAAATGTTATTGTTTAGGCTTTTTTTTTTTCTCTTTTGGGTGAATTTTCCTTAGCTATTTAGGCTAATGTTTGTCAAATTTTGTTGGGCAATCGTTTTAGGCTATTATTCTCTTTATGGCTATAATTTTAGGCTATTTTTGGTCGCATTTTTAAGTTTTTACTTAAGACTATTTTCCCTTCTGGTCAAATGTTATTGCTTAGGCTTTTTTTTTCTCTTTTGAGTGAATGTTCCTTAGCTATTTAGGTTAATGTTGGGCAATCGTTTTAGGCTATTATTCTCTTTATGGCTATAATTTTAGGCTATTTTTGGTCACATTTTTAAGTTTTTACTTTAGACTATTTTCCCTTCTGGTCAAATGTTATTGTTTAGGCTTTTTTTTCTCTTTTGGGTGAATGTTCCTTAGCTATTTAGGCTAATATTGGTCAAATTTTGTTGGGCAATCGTTTTAGGCTATTATTCTCTTCCTGGGCTATAATTTTAGGCTATTTTTGGTCGCATTTTTACGTTTTTACTTTAGACTATTTTCCCTTCTGGTCAAATGTTATTGTTTAGGCTTTTTTTTTCTCTTTTGGGTGAATGTTCCTTAGCTATTTAGGCTAATGTTGGTCAAATTTTGTTGGGCAATCGTTTTAGGCTATTATTCTCTTCCTAGGCTATAATTTTAGTCTATTTTTGGTCTAATTTTTACGTTTTTACTTTAGACTATTTTCCCTTCTGGTCAAATGTTATTGCTTAGGCTTTTTTTTTTTTTCTCTTTTGGGTGAATGTTCCTTAGCTATTTAGGCTAATGTTGGTCAAATTTTGTTGGGCAATCGTTTTAGGCTATTCTCTTCCTAGGCTATAATTTTAGGCTATTTTTGGTCTAATTTTTACGTTTTTACTTTAGACTATTTTCCCTTCTGGTCAAATGTTATGGTTTAGGCTTTTATTTTTTCTCTTTTTCGGTGAATGTTCCTTAGCTATTTAGGCTAATATTGGTCAAATTTTTTTGGGCAATTGTTTTAGGCTATTATTCTCTTCTGGTCAAATGTTCTGAGGCTTATGTTTTCCTTTTCAAATATTTTTATTAAGATATTTTTCACATAAAAAAGCATTAACATACATAATATACAAATAAAAACATAACATAAACATAAACATGGATCCATCTTGAAATCTCAAAGTACATTCTAGAATACTAAGGGTAGTCCTCCATCTCTCCCCCCTCCCATCACCCCCATCCCAAATGGGGAGAGAAAAAAAAAGGGGGGCCCAAACCTTTATGTTTATTTTTTCCCTTCCCTTCTCCATTTTAGTATCCCCCTCCCCCATTCTCTTATTCCTTATCATACTGTCCTTAATGTACATACTCTGTGAAAAAAAACCCCACTGTTTTACTTGTGTAATAAGCCCAGACCCTCTATCTATTATGTTAAATTCTCTAAGTGACTTCCCACTTTTATATATGTGAAAAGAGGAACAAAAATAAAAAGGGGGGTGGCAGGGGTGGAAGGGGGGTGAATGGAAGGGGGCTGAGGCTTATGTTTTAAGCTAATTTGGCCCATGCTTGTTGGGCAATTTATTTGCTAACAGATGCAAGCATGGCTCCCAAAGGCAGAGGCACGATGGGACTTGTAGTTTTGCAACAGCTGTAGAGCTGCAGGTTGGATAACCATGCTTTAGACTATTTTTGGTTGACTTTTTTAGGTTTTTGCTTTAGACTATTTTATCTTCTGGTCAAATGGCATTAAGCTTTTCTTTAGGCATTTTTTTTTCTTCTGGCCAAATATCCTTAGGCTATTATTTAGGCTATTTTTTTGGTCAAATGTTGTTGAGCTGTTGTGTTAGGATATTTTCTCTTCTGGTCAAATGTCCCGAGGCTTATGTTTTAGGCTACTTTTGGTCCATAGTTGTTGGGCAATTGTTTTAGGTCATTTTCTCTTCTGGTCAAATGTTCTTAAGCTATTATTGAGGCTAGTTTAGGTCCAGTGTTGTTGGGGTGTTGTTTTAGGCCCCTTTCACACGGGGTTGTCTCCATTGAGCCCATAAATAGCTCAGTGGGGATCGCTCCGTTGATCCCCGCTGAGGCGGCAGATGACAAGTCGGCCTCTGCACTCTGTGCAGGGACGGACCTGTCCGAGCCCCACTCTCCCCTATGGGGGATCATATGATTACGGACCGCCTGTCCGTTTTCATCCGATCCGATCCACCAGACGGATGAAAAATAGGGTTTGCATCTGTCTGGTTTTAGCGGAGAGGATCGGATCGAGGCTGATCGGATGTCAGCGGACATGTCTCTGCTGACATCCGACACTCCATAGAGGTACATGGAGCCCCCGTTCAGATCCACCTGAAAAACTGACAGGCGGCTCTGAGCAGTCTGAAAGGTGTGAAAGAGGCCTTAGGCTATTTTCTCTACTAGTCAAATGTTCTAAGGCCTGTGTTTAGGCTATTTTTGTTCCATCATTGTTGGGGAAATGTTTTAGGCTATTTTCACTTCTGGTTGAAAGTTCCTAGACTATTTTTGGTTGAACGTTTCAGTTTTTGTTTTAGAGTATTTTCTCTTCTGGTCAAAAGTTCTTAAGCTATTGTTTAGGTTTCTTTCTCTTCTGAACAAATGTTGTTAAACTATTATTTTGGCTATTTTCAGTCAAATGTTGTTAAGCTATTGTCTTAAGCTATTTTCTCTTCTGGTCAAATGTCCCGAGACTTATGCTGTAGGCTATTTTTGCTCCATAATTGTTGGGCAAATTTTTTTGGCTATTTTCTCCTCTGGTCAAATGTTCTTAAGCTATTATTTAGGCTGTTTTTGGTCAAATGTTGCTAGGCTCTCTGCTGATCAAATGTTCTGATGCTTATGTTTGCTTCATAGCTGTTGGACAGATGCTTTAGGCTATTTTCTCCTCTGGTCAAATGTTCTGAGGCCTATGCTTTAGACCAGGGATATGCAATTAGTGCACCTCCAGCTGTTGCAAAACTACAAGTCCCATCATGCCTCTGCCTCTGGTTGTCATGCTTGTGGCTGTCAGAGTCCTGCTATGAATCATGGGACTTGTAGTTCTGCAACAGCTGGAAGTCCGCTAATTGCATATCCCTGCTTTAGACTGTTTGCTCCATAGTTGTTGGGAAATTGTTTTAGGCTATTTTATCTTCTGGTTGAATGTTCTGAGGATATTACTTTATGCTATTTTTGGACAAATGTTGTTGGGCTATTGTTTTAGGCTATTTTCCATTCTGGTCAAATGTTCTTAGTCTATTGTTTTAGGCTCTTTTTGGTTGAATGTTGTTGGGCTATGTTCAGGGGCAGACTGACAACTCATGGGGCCCCCGGGCAATAGGAGATTATGGGGCCCCCGGGCAATAGGAGAAGATTATGGGGGCCCTGGGCAATAGGAGATTATGGGGCCCCAGGCAATAGGAGATTATGGGGCCCCCAGGCAATAGATTATGGACACACAGTATACACACACACAGACACACAATATACACACACCGTATACACACACAGAATACACATACACACACTGAAAAGGTACTGGAGAGTTGGGGCAGCTATAATCTTGGGATTTAAAAAAAAAACACAGATTTTTACATACTGTCCCTGGTTTTATTGAGGCTGGCAACCCTGATGGGGCCCCTTGATGGCATGGGGCCCTCGGGCAGTGCCCGAGTGCCCGAATGGTCAGTCCGCCCCTGGCTATGTTATGCTCTTTTCTCTTCTGAGGAAATATTCTTAGGGTATTTTCTTCTAAGGATTTATTTTCCTTATAGGGAATGTTACGTTTGTCCTGCAAAAGAAAAAAAAAAGTTATTAAACTGTTCACAGGGGTATTATTTGTGGCTTTTGTGCAAATGCTGAATTGGCTCTAGTATGTGTATGCATGAATGTGAATTAGGGACCTTAGATTGTAAGCTCCTTGAGAGCTTGTACTGAGGTGAATGTACAATATATATATATATATATATAAAGCGCTACGTAAATTGACAGTGCCATATAAGCACCTTTGATAAATAAATTCAAGGACACAAGATGAGAGTCATCCAATCCAGGTGTTTTTAGGAGCCATCGTCCTTTTCATAGATAGTAGTAGGCTCGATCAGATAAGTGGGCCTTTATCTTTTAGATAGTCCTGGTGGTGTGGCCCCTCCATACTTCAGGGGACTGTGTGGTGCCATCACTTAACATGCTGCAATATTATGTCGGATGACAGAACGACATCTTAATCCTTTGATGAGGAGTCAAGAAGTCCTCAGAGGCCCAGACTTTAAAGATTGGATGCAACTGTCTACCCTTAAATGTCCAAGGAGGTCCAAACTGAACTCTACGAGTGGCTCAAAGCCCCGATTGGCCTTACTGGCATGAGATGAGCCTGTACTAAGCTGTCAGCCTACAAGGGCTGAATCTTGAACACAACCAGAGGTTGTAGGCTGAATCTTGAACCCAACCTCTGGTTGGGTTCAAGATTCAAGATAGCCAGAGGTTGGGTATCAAGATTCAAGTTAGCCAGAGGTTGGGTTCAATTTGTGAGAGATATATGCTTTCAGTAGGAAGGGCCCAAGGCTCAGAGGGAGGGGCCTTGTTACCAGAGGAAAGGGCCCCAGGACTGATGGAAAGGGTCCTAAGACAGGAGTAGGGGAGTAGGTTATGCTGCTTACTGCCCTACTCAGGTCCCCGCATGTGCTGCCATTGATGATTCCAACATTGTCCTTAAGGCAACTTGATATCAGAAACAGAAATGTTTTACTGTTTTATATATTGAAATTTTTATATCAAAAGAATGCTTTTTTGAAGGAGGGGGGCGCATCAGGGCCCCAATGATTCTAGTTATACCTATGCCCACCCCTATATTTAAAAAAAATTTTTAAATGCGGTCACATTACAGCTCGGACCTCTTCCTGTTTACCTCTTCTCTGGTGGTAGGTGGTGTCAGCACTGCAGAGAGCAGGCACTGCCATTTTAACATCAGCTTCACTCTCTAGATCAGGGGTCTCCAAACTTTTTACACAAAGGACCAGTTTACTGTTCTGCAAACTGGACTGTGGCCATTGGGAGTAGTGGGAAAAAAATAATTCCCCATTGTTGGTGTTGGTGGGAGAAATAGTGCCCCATCGTTGGTGACAGTGGGTGGAATAGTGTCCCATCATTGGTATCAGTGGGAGGAATAGTGTCCCATCATTGGTATCAGTGGGAGGAATAGTGTCCCATTATTGGTATCAGTTGGAGGAATAGTGCCCCATCATTGGTGACAGTGGGAGGAATAGTGCCCCATCATTGGTATCAGTGGAAGGAAATAGTGTCCCATCATTGGTATCAGTGGGAAGAATAGTGTCCCATCATTGGTATCAGTGGGAGGAATAGTGCCCCATCATTGGTATCAGTGGGAGGAAATAGTGTCCCATCAAGGGTATCAGTAGGAAGAATAGTGCCCCATCATGGTATCATTGGGAGGAATAGTGTCCCATCATTGGTATCAGTGGGAGGAAATAGTGTCCCATCAAGGGTATCAGTAGGAAGAATAGTGTCCCATCATTGGTATCAGTAGGAAGAATAGTGTCCCATCATTGGTATCAGTGGGAGGAATAGTGTCCCATCATTGGTGACAGTGGGAGGAATAGTGCCCCATCATTGGTGACAGTGGGAGGAATAGTGCCCCATCATTGGTGACAGTGGGAGGAATAGTGCCCCATCATTGGTATCAGTGGGAGGAAATAGTGTCCCATCATTGGTATCAGTGGGAGGAATAGTGCCTCATCATTGATATCAGTGGGAGGAACAGTGCCCCATCATTAGTGTCAGTAGTAGGAGAAATTGTGTCCCATCATTGGTATCAGTGGGAGGAATAGTGCCCTGAGGGCCAGATAAAAGCAGGCAGAGCGATTCTTCTTACCCCCAGGCCACAGTTTGGAGACCACTGCTCTAGAGTATTGTATGGTAAGCCTGGGCCGATGTGACGACACACCCCCAGGGGGCGGGTCCATGACAGGGTGAATTGGCAGCCCGTTATTTGGGCGCACTGTTCATGTTATCACACAACATAACACGCATTATGGTACCCCAGAGAAGTAAATAGGCCCTCAATGAAACAAACCCTCACTACATCTCTCCAAAAAGACACCCTCTTAATGATCCAAGCAAATTGTGTCTAAGCGTGAAATTGGGAGTCTCCAGTTTTCTGAAATTTCACTGATGGCAAAATTGATACATTTGCAGTGAAATCAACTTCATCAATATGACTTTGCTCCTCCCACTTATTAAAGTGAACAGCCTCCAATCCTTTACTAATTGAACCCACAATGCTTCCTTGTTGAAGATATATCAAACAAGATTTTTGCAGCCTATTTGGTGGCGCCATCTGACGATGTGCCATCCATGGCGCCATCACCATTCCGTGAGCCGTAGAAACATTTATGCCCCATCAATAAACCCATTATCAACTGGACCTGTCAGGTAATCTTCCAAAGCAACCGCAATCCACATACGGAAGCCTTCTAGAACCCAACTCATAAAGTGGTGTCCTCTCCCCTTCCCTGAAGGATAATAAAGACACCAAAGCCGGGATGAAGGTGATACATTTATGGCAGAGCCGCTGTTTATGAATGACGTTCTTCCCTCTTCCTCTATCAATAAAAGTGATTTTCTGGCCTGAAGAGTTTGTTAGTTTTTCTCCACCTAACGGCATTTCCTGCTGTTACTTACAGCGCCCCATCCACTCGCTCCCCGCCCACTACAAACAAACTTTCTGTTATTTTTTGCTGTTCTTTACAAGTATGTCCGCTCTGCCTTGCAACAATGAAACAACAACCGTCTCTTTAAACTCAACTTTATACTTTACACGCCTTAATCAGCGAGACCGAGACCAAGGCCATGCCGGATTCAGTTTCATTGTTTTCATTGCCTTACTTTTCAATTCTTTTCTTC